>NC_142697.1:17304545-17607727 GCF_029641045.1 Salvia hispanica
ATGACTTACAGGACACAAATCATTGGTGATTTCATCATAAGATATTCTGTACTTCTGATGTATAACCTACAGGTAGGACCAAAACAGAAGGTTGGATAAGCGCGAGCTCCAAAAGTGTACATTAAAAGATTAATAGACCTAACAGAAAGCATACTTCAACAGAAATGAACTTACCAGGAACCCAACAGCTTGTCTTATGTGTTTCAGTTCATCCCAAGCCGAACCAGCATACTGAGAACCAGGAACATTTCAACAAGGTAGAAGAATAACAGATAGTCAGTTTTAGCCTTGAAAACTGAACGACTATTAATTTCACACCTATGTGGGAGTACCTCTTCTTTTGCTTGGCAGCACCACAACTCCAGCTCTGCCAATCCAGATTTGACATACTCCCCATTGCTGAATGTGCAGCACTCACGGCGTAATAGAAGGCTACAAGTAATATATTTGGACGTGATTAGTCATTAGTGATTCATAAACCCAATAGAAGTATACAAGGTTTCATACATAATAAAAGACTCCATAATCACCTGTGAAACAGTGATACATTTATAGACGTAAATGCTTGAGCATATATCTTCTGGATGAGAACAGGAGGAACCTGAAATGGTGAATAAATATAAGCATAATAAATCTTGCAAAAATCAGCATCAAACTTCAGCACAATTGCAGACATACAAAATTTTCTTTCAGTATGGTCAAAAGGGAGTTAAGGCAATCGATAATCCCCTGCCAGTGATTTGTTTGAGAATCTTTGCCAAAGGATCGCCCAGATCTTAGCACATTTCCTTTATAGGTTCTTGGAGCCTGAGTAAAAAGAGAGAACAACAAAACACTTCATATTCTGTGCTATCAACTTTCAAGTAAAGCTCACATATTATTCGATGGTCTAAATATACCTGAATGCATAAAGCAAGCAGTGAATTTAACTCCTTCTTCAAGTTGTCTCGAATAATTCCATATATCTTCTCAACATATGCAGTGAGCTGCTGCTTGAAAAGGAGGGCAGGATACTTGGCTTCAACTTGGCGCACTGTATCCAGTGCTGCTGCAGCAGCAGCAAGGCTGACCGTTGAAGGTGAAGAACGGAAACCCTGTAAACAAAGTATTTATATTATTCAAGTCATCCAATAGTACCATCACTCATATGGAAAATCAAAAAGAAAATGAATACCATGGCCATCCTCCCAAACAGGGAGGTCGGCTTGACAGGAGTTGCAGCAGCTGCACCAGCAGGTTTTAGACTTTTTTGGAGTAAGAACAGCAAATTAGAGGTGTTTGACAACCAGTAAGCCATATGATCATTGCTCTCTTGATCCTGCAGTCAGTTCATGCTCAATGATTTCACAACTCTTCAAAAGTAGCTAATGAAACTAGAACAAACTATTTCAGTTAAATTCTCCAAAATATTTGTGAACCTAGACAGATTTGTCCTGAATAAGGCATGACTGCATGTACAATTAAATATGTTATAGAATACGAGTATTCCACATTGGTTGTGTGACATAGTCTAGCTGAGTCTCTTGTACTATATAATATATAAATATATATATATATATATATATATATATATGTGGCCTATGTTGAGTAATGAAATACACACCTAAAACTCTTCTCTACTATGTCTATATACTTCTCCACATATAGCTATATTTTATTGTTCTACAAAACAGATATGCCATCCACACCCCTCAACTTGACTAAAAGAAAGATAATACTAATAATAGTATTAAACCAAAAGTTACCTCTATCATAGAATGAACATTAAAACTTTATTGCAAATAACACCCAATTGTGTAGGAGCGTATTAGACAATTTTGACTACACATTCAAGCAAAATGATCATCCCCCATCCCAATTAATATATCACTGAACACAAGACCACTTACCTCAATAGCTGAACCAATCATCTGAATGAGACGATCAAACACACTGGTTCGCTCTGCTTCAAATGATCTCCAGTGTAAAAGAGACTTGTATATTGTGAAAGCAGCAACAGGTTTTCCTTGACTGAATCCCACATCTTTTACCACGCATTCCATGAGAGTATCAACATCCTCCTGTATCAAAATTTGCAATTATTAAAATCTGTAGATAACAACTTATAATGTATGATTTATGAAGAACATCTCAAAATTATAGCAAAACACACAGGCTGTTGACGGTCAGATGGCGGTCTCCTTGGTTTGCTGTCAGGGGTTTCATAAGCTTTTGCTGGGGATTGTGGTAAATCCTGTGTCAATTATGCAGTGGCCAGTAAAGATATCACATTCAAGATAAAGTAAATAGCAAAAAAGATAGATGCAGGGTGAGTTCATGCTCAATCAAATTCCATATTATTTTCCAGGGGAAAAAAGGAACAGTACATTGGCTCTGATTGTGTCGCTAGCATGGTGCCCATTTTGCAATACCTGCACATAAGTTTAAGGAAATAGTCTGAGATCAAGCATGCGCATAACAGAAAGTCAATTAACCCAAACAATTAACCCACCTTGTTACCAAACTCTGATGGAGGTCCTGCCACTCCTTTAGAAGCGGTCAACAAGGTTTGCTGCCGAAGAATTTTGTTCTCAGTTTCCATGTCAGAGATCTTCTCCTGAAGACTGCACCGCATAAAGAAAAAATTAATTTTGCAACAAATTTATGTATGCAAATATGAGCACATGGCTTTGCTCCAAAAGAATAGAAGCCTGACACAAGGAATATCTAATTTTCACACAAATATAACCTTGAAAAGACAGTTAAAAATATAATTTCAGAACAATATGCATGCAAATATGAGTACATGGCTTTGCTTCAAAAGAAAAGAAGCCTAACGCAAAGAATATCTAATTTTGACACAAATATAACCTTGAAAAGACATTTAAAAAATACTAACGTATGCATATTAGTCTTCAACTTCACTATCAATGATTCTGCGTCCATGGCTTGCTTCAACCTCTCCTCACTAAGTTTATTTGTCTCTTCATATTTCTTCTCTGTTTCAACTATTTTGGATTCCAGAGAGCTAACCAGGGCCTGCATGAGAAGATGCAACCATAAAAAGTGGCATCACCGCATCATTCATTACTTATGAGTTATGACTGAACAGTGCAAGCACAAACATTTAGACCAGCTTACCTTAAGTTTTTCATTTTCAGCACTGAGTTTATCCATCATTTCATGATCTATCACCGGAATCTCCTGAATTACAGGTACTTGCTCAGCAGCCCTTTTTGAAACTTCCTTTTCCTTCAACAGCATGTCTTTTGTTTCTTTGAACTGTAGCTGAAGCTCTTTCAGAGCTGTTTGCAGTTTTGTGTTCTCTTTTATTTTTGCCTCTTCTAGGTCAGTCTATGGAAAGAATGCATGTGAAAAAAATCATAAAATAGGTTGACCTCAAATTTTCAAAGGAAGAAAAGAAAAGATGTCTTCAAATATATAACATACTCTCATTCGTTTCTCTAGTTGCAATCTCCAAGTCAATTCTTCAACTTGCTTCTCTAATTTGTTCTTGGCAGCTTGCAGAGCACCAGTTTCTCGTGCAGCCTGAATACAAGAATTGATTATGAAGTGTAACATCTAATAAAAATACAGTCGCATACATGGGGATTACAATCCAACACGACAATTATGGTTATTGTGGTCTTTTCGGTTATCACTGTCACAATTATAAGAGAACAAATCTACACATGGCATATTTCAATAGACTAGGGAGAAGCAAGTTCCCCCCATTGGTTTAATTAACTTTTTTCATTTTTATTATAGATTTATGTTAATTTTTTGGTAGGGGGGGGGGGGTGATTACCATCTTCAGTTTACGCAGTTCTCCACGAGCAACCTTTGACCTCCATGCACACTGTGTGGTGATTGCAGCTTTTTTCAGCTTTGTATATTCTAAACGAGCTAATAACTTGCGGCTATGACTCTGCAATCATTAATGTCATCCATCAAATCCAGATGTGGAATGAAAATGAAAATTCCTTTGCCCAAACAAACCAAAAATGATATAACAACTATATCTCAGGTGATATGTCATGAGTTAAGATACCTGGATCACAATAGCAGCTCTCGTCTCACATCTATAGCGGAGTTCATTACGAGCAGCCATTGCACGCATTCCAGTCTGAATGCAAAGGGCAGAAGAGCATATTTCTCGGAATGCTTTGCTCGCAAGATGCATCCTCAAATATTTCTGTATCTTAAGAGAAGCAACTTCTCTACGCATGCTTTCATAAACATGCCTTGTAAGTTCTCCTGGGGTAAGAAATATAGGATTTCACATGTAAGATCTTAAATATTGCGGTTTGTTATAATTGTGTCAGGTCAGAAACCAAAAACTAAAGGCTACCTCTGCATACAGATTGCATAAGTGTTGCAGACCGACGAATTAATATGAAGCTCTTACGAGCCATATAAGAACGGACTCTCCGCTGGATTATGCTTGCTGATCTTCCCAACACCTCAGTCCTCCGAGCATCCAGCTCGGCCATCTGCCCAGCCCTCAAAAACACTTTTGTTTTACCAATCTGCAAAAGCAAACTGAATTAGAGATGGTTGCAATCCACATTAAGAATTATACTGTAATTTATGTTAAACATGAATAAAAGCAATTGTATATGCAAGGGGTATTTATCATGCATCCTAAAAACCGGAAATGGGCATACAAGAATGAGACCTGTTGAAGTCCAAATGGCACATTTTTATGGTAGATCAACTTAAAAACTGAAGAATTAGAACAAGATATACACATCTATTATAAATCAAATTGGATGCACACTGAAAAACAGAGGTGTGCATGAAAAGTCACAGATATTTCCATATGACACAGTTCAATCAACTAAAAAAGACATGTATTCATGGATAGCGCATACTCCAATATAACAAATTATTGTACATGTACTTGTTTAAGGTGATGCTGAGGAAGGAGGCTTAGTCACAGATGCAGCAATGGGCATCAAAATACAAGCAGCGAACTTGAGTGCAGCATCAAGAATATTGTTTTAGCAGGAGATAATTATTTTTACGTCACTTTCTATATTTCTCTACTTATTTAGATGGCTGTGTATGATAGGTAGAATTTTATCTGTAGAATTAAATTGAAGTCTAGTTTCTACTCCGTCTATGCACAGAGTCTTTGTACTTGTACTGTACACAGAAACGTGTTATTCAATATTATTCTCTTTTACGATTTTCTTCTCTGATGTGAGAAAAGCATATTGATCCTAAAGTCTCATATACAGTGTGTCACGAACAGGGCAAGCTGAAGTCAAAAGGAAGTATGAAAAACTAATTTTGCGGCTTCAATACTTGTACTGTACACAGAAACGTGTTATTCAATATTATTCTCTTTTACGATTTTCTTCTCTGATGTGAGAAAAGCATATTGATCCTAAAGTCTCATATACAGTGTGTCACGAACAGGGCAAGCTGAAGTCAAAAGGAAGTATGAAAAACTAATTTTGCGGCTTCAATAGAATCCACAAAAAATCTCACCTTCTAGCTAAAACCACCAAGTTATACAGTAAACCTAATACTATCAAACATGAACACAATCAAAATGCCTAACTGCTTTACATGTCTTCACATCTTTTTCAACTTTAATATGGAACAAATGCATATACGGGTTATAATAAATCAACAATGCTACTAATAATCACTCTTGTACTGAATTTCTCATTCCATATTTGATCCTATGAGCAGCTAGGTGAAATGGCAAAATCTTTCAGATAAAATATTTTTTGTATATCAAACTTATTTTCATCAGATGAAGGGAATTTTAGTGAGTACAAGTAAACCAAGATCCAGAGAAATACTAACATACTACCTCCGCCCACGAAAAATAGTCATATTTTTCATTTTGGGTCTCCCACCAAAATTAGTCACTATTTATTTTTAGTAAGTTTTTTCTCTCTAATAAGGTGAGTCCTATTTCCCTATAACAACACTTCAACCAGTTTTTTTCTCTATCTCTCTCTTACTTTACCAATTTTGTATTAAAACTCGTGCCGTCCACAACTAAGACTACTTTTTGTGGACGGAGGTAGTATGCCATAAGCAGAAAAGTGGAAAACTTTAACCCAAATAGTTTATAACTGAGGAACTGAAAACCCTCTATCGGAGAAATGGTTCAGTACCTGATATCCATCAAGTCCTACTTTCTCCAGAAGTTTCTTGCAAGCAGCCGCCTCACCAGAACTATCATAAATAAAATGCAAGTGAAAAGGCCAACATCCATGACTATGATGGGGGGAAAGGTAAAATCATGGAAACACCTATAATACCTTCCTTTTAAGACTTCGGGTGCGAGGATGCCAAAGCGATGTACAAATTCACCGAATAGTCGTTTAGTAGGATACCCAGCACAGCTGATCCTAATTGCTTCCATAACACCCTGGTTTGAGAGGCAACTATTCATATATAAAACCAAGTTTGCACAAACCAAGAAACCAACACATAGAATTAAAACAAGTATTACCCCACATCGCAGTTGTTGCAGGACATTATGATTCTCAAATATCGCAGGCTTAAGAAGGTTGTTTGGCTTCACACAACGAATATAATGAGGTTCAGTTGAACTCAAAGTTTCAAGAAGAGATTGTAATTGTTGCTGCGAGAAGAATCAACAGAAGAAAACTTAGCATCTTTATGTAACATACAAAAAGGATGAGACTCAAAAATGGAAATTAAATAAATAAATAAAGCAATTTGATACCTTAAATCTTGAGCCAATAGAAGAGAATTTTGACTGTTTAGAGGACTCCTCATCTGATACTGGGAACAGGCCCGAAACAAAGGAACATTCAGAAGCATTCAGGAGCGCCTGATGCTCCCCAATTACATAATCCTTGTTTTTGTCCAGAAACAACTCAGTTTGATAGGTTACCTGACAAAAAAAACTTTCTTGTAAACCAGAACTTCAGCAGAGTCTTGCTCAGTGAATCCGCACACATTTTCACGTAAAATGCTTAGGAACACATAGTTGAAACTCACATCACCAGCGTAATGGCAAATGGTAAAATCTGAACGAGCTAACTTGGGCTTGCTGAAGCGTTTATGGCTCTTAAACTCCCGGTACAGACTTTCAGCAAATGTTTCATGAGTTGAACGAGGCAGCATGCTGCAAGACAGACAAAGAAGGAATTATTATTATCTGCAGTAACAGGTCAATGAATATTTAAAAGAGTCCCTATAAGATATAAAGTTACCAGGCTTGATCAAGAAGTGCAATAATGCCACCCCTCTTCTGCAAAATTCAAAGAATATCCATGCATATTAGGGAACAAGTTTATGTGAGTTGACTATAGAGCAGAGTTGGCATCAATAATATCAAAATTTCTATCTAAAATCCATAAACATAAACTATTTTAGAAATTTTCAAACATGTGTCATGTGAAATAATTTTACTTTCTTTCAAAATATAAAACATCTTCCTAACTGACGGCACGTCCTTATTAACAAAAACATAGTTAGCATTTAGCAATTTACCTGGAGAAAACCACAACAAAGAATAGATGAATAAATGCAACAGCTTATAAGCAAGTAAATGAACATCTCGGAACAAAAACTGTATATTTAGTTGTAGCAAAATAAACTCAACCTTCTCAATCATATCTAAAATATCTTGATTGTCAATGAACTCAATATAGCTCCAATTTATTTCTTCTCTTGTATACTCTTCTTGCTCCATTTTGAAAACATGCTGAAAAGTAAGGTACAACAGATAAATATGTCAAGAGTAAAACTATCAATAAGCACAGAAAAAAAAAACAAAAAAAAAACAAAAAAAAAAGGAAAAAGGAAAAATTAGCTACCTGGTTAAAGTGCTGCTGAAGCTTCTCATTAGTCAAGTTTATGCAAAATTGTTCGAAGCTGAGGAGGTAAAAAAGTATATATTTAAGATAAAGATACAGAGAAAAAAGTTGTACTTAATCACATTGTTGGTCAAAGAAACACTGCATTTAAGAGCAACTATTTAAAAGGTTCGATAGTCAAGACTAGGCATCGTCCAATTAACATATAGTGGTCTTCTGGACTACCCTATCCAAAATGGTAAAGCCTCCAGAAAATACACAAGTAAACCCCTCACTAAACAACCTACTGACCAGGACATACTATGAAACCATCATCATCACATAATATAATAAGAGAATCAGAAACCTAATATGAACCACAAATCCGCATCCTAATCCCCCAACCATCCCTAATCTCCAAATTCAACAGTTTCTTTTGTTACAGTAAAATCAAGAAACCAAATAGCTCTTAAATGATTTGCCATGAGCATTATGTATGGCACACCACTAGCATAAGGAGAGGAACCAATATTCAGGTACATATTTGTGGAGCAGCATTTATTATCATGGATTTATATTATGTAAGCAACAGAGGGATACCATTATGGGTTCTAAATTTTCAGGAGAAACTATGACTTAATATAAAGAAGCTACAAAATAACAAAAGATAGGATATACAGTACGTAAGACTGCCTTGGCCTCCAGTTGTGTGTGCGCTGTGTGGTATCTAAGATGTTGATCATTCAGTTGAAAAAATGTAGAAACAAAGGACAAGACACAATCTCGCTTAAAATACTCCTAGTTGTCTCAATCCACTCTCACTTGAAATACCCTCTTGAATTTTTGGACCCCCAAAAACCTATATAAACCCTGTATCATCAAAGCTCAAACATATATCATCACTCTAATTGGACCCACCATTAACACCATATTCTTTATTTACATCCACGAAGTTACAATGAGGCCCACATATACATGATAGAAAAGGTCTGACAAATTCTTGTTTCTAACCCAGTAAACATTGTCAATCAAGACTGTTCCTTTCCACACAAAAAGCAAAAACAAACACATACACTTACTGGAAGTATCAAATAGTATGAATAAAGGCTAAAATGAAAGCACAACGCCAAAATTTTAGAGGCAATAAACCCTGAGTAACTTTCTTTCTGACACCCACCACAGTACCACCCTAGTGACTAATGAGAAAGACAGGGACTGGTCGGTAATCAACTAAAACTATGCTACTTTTGGCTAGTGGGTACATCTCAGTTAAACTGACGAAATGGATCACACCAGGTCAACAATGAAGACACAGCGTACCAGTTAAGCACCTGTTAGTCTTGAAACTCTCAAATCCATAAATATCCAGCACCCCTATTAAATACTTTGAATTTTTATCTTGGCCGATTGAAACATTAATGGTGTCAACAAGCCTGCAGATAACGGTAAAAGATAGTAAGTATCACTGCAACAAATCTGAGTAAGAAGGACAAGCCCCATCCGTTTAAGGTTTCTTATTGATGCTCGTCTCTTTAAAAACAGAGGTGACACTTACCAGTCAAACAGCCTTGAGTAGACAACTTTGGCCAAAGCATCTCTCCTAGAAGCAGCAGTCTTTGGATCCACATCCGTAATTATGGACTCATCACGAGTCGTAATAACTTTCTTGCAAAGCGAGTCCTCCAAAGCTTTCGCATCACACCTACAAAATGCTGCTTGCTTAAAAGAAGAAAATCCCGGATGAAAAATAAAAACCGAAGTGACAACTCGTCCTGTCAGTTAAAGGCTTGAAGAAGGCGAATTACATGAAAAGTTCAGCAGATGTTCTTAAATGAAACCAAGACTTTTCATCTTTAGGTGTGGATGAGTCAATTTCTCTTCCCTTAGCAAATTCAATGTTCCCAAGGTGGAGAATTGCAGCAATGACTCGAAATATGGCATCCTGTAGCATTAATTTAAGAGAAGAACGAAAGAGCAGAGTCAAATATAGCACATATTAAATAAATAGTATGACATCTTAAAACACTCAGGTTAATTAATACCTGTTCCTGAACACTGATTCCCACAGTATCCATTGCTTTCCTTGTTGCTATATATTCTTTGGCATCATCAACTCCATCAAGCTCAAAGCAATTTGTCTGGTTCAAATAATGAAATGTTCTTGGGTTTCCCAACTTGTACTTTTGAACTTCCTGAGAATGTTGGAAGCAAATGGGATCTAATCATCAAAAACATTGAGCTCCAAGCGAACATCAATAGAAGATTGGTTGGGTAACTATTAATCCCTCCGTCCCTGAAATTTTGTCACATTTTTCCATTTCCGTCCGTCCCACAAAAATTTGTCACATTTCACTTTTTACCATTTTTGGTAATGGACCCCACATTCCACTAACTTATTCCCACTCAAATTTTATTATAAAACTACTTTAAAAGTAGGACCACATCCTACCAACTTTTTAAACTCACTTTCCATTACATTTCTTAAAACCCGTGCCCGGTCAAACTGTGACATTATTAAAGGGATGGAAGGAGTAATATAAACAAGATCATCAAGCTTTACATTTTAGTACAAAATCATGAAATATGGCAAGGGGACGTAACAACAACCATAATGGTCCAATTACCTCTTGTGGTGCAGCACACAGCATATAGAAACAGTGATAGTTTCTCTCAGGATCAGACAATTGACAAACACGAGATCTTTCAAGCAAATATGTTCTGACAGCAGCACCAGAGATTCTACCTCTTTGATCAAACTGAAGTTCGACAAACTTACCGAAACGACTACAATTTGCATCATGGGTGCATAAGTGATTAGTTGCAATGATGCATAAAATAAAAGTTACATATTGAACAAAATAGAGACCAAAAGAATATCAGTACCTTGAATTATTATTTCTCACTGTCTTTGCATTACCAAAAGCCTCAAGAACAGGATTTGACTGCAAGAAAAATCACCAAATATATGCAACAATGATGAGGTCATGTGCTCAGACACCAAAACCAGGATCATTACAACCATTATTGGTGCATCTAACATGATGAAGCAGTTATTACCTCAAGAACTTGTTGCTCTACTGACCTTCCTTCTCCCGCAGATCGTCCTCCCATGTAAGCAAGGTATCGCATAAGCAACTTTGTGCTTTCTGTTTTACCTGCCCCACTCTCACCGCTAACCAAAATTGCTTGACTCTTTCCATCATTTATCATAAGCCTGTTCGTAAATTGGTCTTGTCAATAATGAGATACATCAATGGACAAGCTGGCATCAATCAAAGCACTGCACACCTGTAAGCAGCATCTGCAACAGCGAATGGATGTGGACTCAGCTCACCGAAGGCCGCTCCTTTATATTGTTCCATCATATGACTATCATAGAGATGAGGCAATCTTTGAAATGGATTAACAGCAATCAATATACTGCCAGTGTATGTCTGAAGAGTGAGAAAATTGGTTTCAATTATACTGGGCAAGCTTTACCAAAGATACAACTATGGTGCAAAGATCTATCATATGATGAACAAATAAACACTGAACTCACATATATCTCGTTGATGTCATATCTAGATTTTAAATTCTGTAGAACTCCAGGTTCATGCAAATATGCTAACTTTGTCATATCATCCACCCCACAAGATGGAGAATCAGCATCTTTGGGATAGACATTAGAAGACCTAACAACAACCTGCAGAAAAAGTCAACAAGTACATTTTTATATAAATCATTAAATTAGTGGATCGAGAAATATGAAGTGTTATAAAAGAAAAGAGACGAGTTAGTTTGTTTTACTGCATGAAAAGCAATATAAACAAGAACAATGTTTCTTCAAACTAAACGAAAAAGGGCAAGCAATGGGAACTAAAAATCTTCTTCCAGAGACTAACATTTTTAGATGACAAAAAACTAATGATGACTGACCGTATTCCCTGATGTACAAAGGACTGTGATGTCTTCACCATTGACTGCAACAACTTCTCCATCGATCCAGGCTTCATTAGGATCCTCCACCCAGACAAGAGAGCCCACTCCTGTAGCAGTTGAAGCAACCTACAGCATTGAACAGCATTCAGCCTTTAGAATGATTCTGACATGACACGCAATTTAACAGAATCCCTTTCACTCATTTAGAACGCTTCTATACAGTTGAAACTCACATCAAACTATGAAAGTCCATATTTTATTCTAAAAACCTGTTACCAGACTCATTAATTTATGTTTTAGGACTCGCTGCAACACAAATACTATAAACCATGAAGCCCATATTCAATTTCAAATCGCCTGTTCCAGACTCGTGAAAATCAAGGTTACAAGCTGCATGCAGCATAAACATCTTGCTCTCAAATGGATACCTTCCTTTGTAGCCAACCACATGTTGGAGAAAATTGCATTTTTTTTCTTCAGTTTAATGTGGATGCCAGGCATTGAACAGTTGACAAGTCAATTTACAGTTTTACAAAACGACGTGGTATCAAATGAATGAAACATTCCCATACCTTGAATTGAGGTTAGCAACCATAAGTCCAAAAGATAAGATAAATTAGAAATTTTCAATGGAAAAGGAATGAGTGGGGATCAAACACATCCATTCCATCTTCACTTGGAAATCCTCAAAAGATTCAAATGTACACATTGATTTCATAAATTATAATCAAAACGCAAATACAGCAATAAGATGGCAAACAAACTAGCATTCTACGCAGGAACAGCAAATCATCCCTTGCATTCGGTCAACTAGCCAAGTCATTAACGGGAAAATCAGACACAGAAGGAAACAAAATGATAAATTCAATAAAAACAGATCAATTCAAGTTATCGATAACAAATAACGTTTTTTCCAAAAAACTCGGCACAACCCCTTCAACAACAACCCAACAAATCAGAAATAAAAAAAAGATATTACTAATTCATTACCATTGTGCTGCAACAACTTCAACCAGATCAGAAACTCCAGTTCCACCTCGATCAGCGCAGCCAATCCTCAGCCAAATATCAATAAAGAAATGAACAACACTTGACAAAATCAGATCAAACACACCTCTGCAATTCCAACTTAAGAGAATGCAGAATCTAACACCAAATCACTTCAATCTACAAACTCTCTCCAACAAATTATTTTGCACAAGCTCTTCAATTCATTCACATATGCCAGCCAAAAAATATAAATGGGGAAAAAACTAAGATCTGACAGCAAAATGAGCTTTGTTTAGTCACCGCTCCGATTTTTCAAATGAAAAGTGGAAAAATCGAAAGAGGCGTTCAGCTTTGAATATGTATTAAGAAACAACAAAAGAGAGAGATAAATAGAAACAATATTAAACCCCTTGTTTAATTAGCAGTGCAAGTAAACGTAAAGTGAATTTTTTTTTTTTTTTTCCTTTTCTTTTTCAGAGGAAAGTCTTACTCTTCTATCGCACGTTGTTCGGGATTTGGTCTTTTTCCTGCTTTATTCGCTTATTAATTATCGAATTCTGTAATTACTGAATTACTAATTGCCTAAGGTTAATTATCTAAAATGGTCTATAATTCCGTAAATACCCTTCCTATATCCTCCTTATTACGATACCAATTAAGACAAACGCGGAAACTAATTATATTGTTGTGGGGCCAACCCTGCCGCTGTTTACGGTTAATTGAACTCACGCGCCCCACGCCCTTCCAACTAAATGGAATATTCCTATTTTTAGAATTAATTTTGCCTCTTCTTGTCATTTTCATTTTAAATTTCATCGTTTTCAATTTCGATTTCAGATTTTGTAAGAACGAATATTGGAAGACTAGTTTGGTTTTTCCATTTCTTATTCTTTCAATTTCAATTACTACAAATAAACGTTGCAGCTTCAGAAAATTGTAGATTATCATTTTACAAAATATATTTGTTATTGCTTAGTTCTATTTCAAATCTTTCTAGCCTCAGTGTTTGTTTTATGACATTATTTTCTCAATTTCATATGTCCGCATTTGATAATCAAAATCAAGCAATAAACTGTCATTTCTGTCTCCTATCGTATAAAATTTTGTAAATTTACTAGTAGATCAGTCAAAAGATAAAATGAAATTCTACTTTGTTGATCAGATTTTAATATTGCAAATGAGGAAAATAAACCAATTATATATCGAGTCAAGCCTTTAAAATAAGATTTTCCATATTAAGCAAAATCTGAGTTAACATTTAATTGCACATGTAGTCCAAAGTAACTAAACATTTGGTTTTTTCCACATTTTTAGGATGAATATGTTGAAAATACGCATTAAATTAATTATGTTGTACAATTATTTTGCGTAGTGAGTTTGGTGGATTTCGTATATTTTGCTAATCTGATCATTGTGATTGTCATTTTTAATTACACGAATGCTAATAGTATCAACCCCTCTAAATTAAATATTTGGTTTTTTCCCTCAAAATCTTATTTTCCAATAGTAGTACCAAATAGTAGAATTTTGTAAATTTACTGGAAAAAAGATAAAATGCAATCCCGACTTTGATAATTAGATTTTAATATTGCAATTATAGTTTACTACTGTAGCAAGTCAAGGTTTAAAATTAGATTTTTCATACATTAGCAAAATCTGATTTAAAATATACTTGTACATATAGTCCAGAGCAGTATTTGTTTTTTCCCACATTTTTTGGATAATCATATGCTGATAGCTGAATATGTCGAAAATATTGCGTTGTACTATATTCTAGTAGTATTATTTTTTAAGTATAGTGGGTTTGGTGGATTTCATAATTTTTTTAATGCGATCACTGTAATTGTAATGTTGGATTACTCAAGTGCAAGTAGTATCAAGTTATCAACCCCTCAAATTGAATATATAATTATCTGCATGACTTTCTATACCAATGCGCAAAATTTAATACTCCTATGGGCTATGAATATGATATTCAATTATAATTCATGATTATAAAGGTGATAGTTATGCTCTGAAAAAATGATACTCATACTTTTGTAGCCCAAAATACATTAAACATTATTTATATTTGCAAAATGCCCATTTATATTTTGGAATTACCTTTTTCCCTTGCCTTGTATTAAATTTCTTACATAAAATAATAAATATGTTAATAAATTGAAAGAACACAGAATCGAATACATCAAATATTGGTTTTAAGCTTTGTTTAAGGGAAAAAAATTTAGTACTTCTTTATAGTAGTATATATCTTTTTCATGCATTAGGCCGCACTACTGATCATTAGTGTTATAAAACCTAATAATTTAATTAGATGGAATTATATTTAGTTATTCACCTATTCACACACATTTGAAGTGATTTAAAACATCAACCTATTAATTAAAAAAAATCGCTTTGTCATCTTCAAAATTAGTTTTTGTAACTATTTTTCATCATGTCCATGTCCAGTCCATCTTCAAAACTTAGATTTTTTTTTATGAATTTATATCATGTCCATTTTCGTATATCGTGTGTATTTATGTGTATCTGTGACTAGTAAAAGCAATCAGTATAATATCTATACTATTGTATTATTGCCTTTTGCCTATATATGTATTTATGTATATAAATTGCTAAATAATGGAATACTTATACTTTGACCTCATATGCATTTTAACATGGAGTTTAAGAGTTTCCAATAATGTTTCGTCCAAGTGATTTCTATACTCAAATTGTTTGGGTTTCAAATAAATACAATTGGAGATTTTCGTTAAATGGGTTGAATAAATAAGATTATTATGATAAAGTGGGATTGGATTATATATTTTCATTAATTCTTTGGATCAGTTCATTATTATGTGTGATAATAAACTGGAGAATTATGAGAGAAAAGCAAAAATAGAAAATAAACAGATTTTGGTCATAATCTAGCAAAAATGCATATATGAGTAGGGCATGCATACCCATCTTACAGTTGTAGAGGGACTTAAATTTAAGAAATAAATAAAGAAAAATAGTAGTACAAAATTATAACATAAATTGGTTTGATAAAAGAAGAAAAAATGTCAAAATGAGAAACAGAAAGTACCAAAAAATAATTCAAAAGGTTATAATAACATAAATTAAGTTTTAAGTTACATTAATATTGTACTACTAGTTTTGAAGTGTATTAAAGATATTATTGAGTATAACAAAATTTATTAAAAAACATGAATAATAAAAACATTTTTGTAATAATAAAACTTCATTAAAAAACCCCAAAAATAACATTACAAATTCCAAAAAAAATTAGTACAACTTACTAATTTAAATCCTACTAACATTTAAGAGTAAATAATGTAAATTCTAAAAATAAAAAATCACATTAAAAATTACTCCTCCACCCACTCAAGTTGTCCACATTCTTAAGTGGCACGAGATTTTAGGAGAAGTTGTTTGGTGTTACTCCCCCGTGTGCTCTTGCCGCCGACAAGCGCATGAGCACAAAGGCGAGCTCTTCGCAGCTGCAGCGCTGCGAATGTTCTTAATAAAGTTCATACCAACAAAATTTTACATCTACCCCTATATAATAATACAGGGCATTAATTTTCTTCTTGATAAGGTTAAATGAAATGAAGGTATAAATGGAACGAAGATCGGACTGAAATGACGATTTCTTCGTATTTATAGTACACTCCAATCTTTGATTTTATCATATAACCATTTCATTTCATTATACTACCAGTCAAATATAGATGAAATGGAAATAGGAACCACTATTTCATTCTCTACTTCATTAAATCATAGTACTCACTGACGCACTGTAGTAAAGGCGTTTCATTTTAGCACTCGTTTTAAAAAAATGTTAATAAATATTAAATGAAGAGAGTGTAAAGTAAGAGATATAATAACGTAGATAATACAAGAGGAGTACTAAGAAGGGTCTAAAAGTAGTAAAAAAAATATTTTGAGATTTTTGTATCATGAGTGGACGATAATTAAATAACCAAATTACCTGTCAAGTAATAAAATATGTTAGTTATTAAGTTAAATTAAATTAAATTATTTAATCAGTCATATCGTATATCCTATGAACTAAACAACTCCAAGATATTTCTTGTGAGAGCATATTTAGCAAATGCTATTTCCT
Source organism: Salvia hispanica (assembly GCF_029641045.1). Taxonomy (NCBI): domain Eukaryota; kingdom Viridiplantae; phylum Streptophyta; class Magnoliopsida; order Lamiales; family Lamiaceae; genus Salvia; species Salvia hispanica. The sequence continues at coordinate 17,321,340 of NC_142697.1, forward strand.
ACCTGAAACGTTCCACTTATGTCTCCATTAAATATCGCATTAGATAACAATTTGCAACTGTTGAGTTAACTCTTCGCAATTACAATAGAATGTAGGCATGTTAAATTAGCATAGACAATTAATTAAGATGAACTTTAAGACTCTTTTGGGCTTTAAATAATCCATTTTTTTGAACTAATTCACTCCGAGCTTCAGCGTGTCAAGATAGACTTTGATGACCTAACTTGACCTTATTTTATCAACCAAATAGCCAAATAATTCATATAACTCATAGTCTTATCTAGACAACCAAACAAGCACAATATGATTAATCTTTTGATGAGTTTTCAAATACGGATCTATTTACCTATATTTGTTTTACAAATATATAAATTGGAACAGATCCTGTTAACATATTGATTTAATTATTTAAACAATGTATTAGGATTTAGGAGTACTTGCCTATTTGACACGTTTAATAAGCTGGCACGAGGGAAAGGGAGTTTAAAAACGTGGGCACAACTCATCTCTAACTTTTCCCAATAATTAATCAATAAGTTTCTAAATAGAAAACGTAAATACGGTACTATATGATACTGTATTATATTAAAATTATTATGTATATATATTTTTAAATTACAAATATAACCTATATGCAATTGCTTACATTCATAGGAAGCACAATAGTTGTGGTTTAGTCGTATTTGTAAATTAACAATACAACCTGTATACAATTGCTAGCATTCACAACGAGCACAATAGTTATTATCAATAACTTGATTGTATAGTCCCTATATTATGGAGTATTTTCATGTCACGTATTTGTGCTTTAAGTTTATAATTGTAGGTTAAAACCGCAAGATTTTTAGGGTTTATAGTTGGTGATATGATACCCAATTTAAGTGGTTAAGTTGAGGCATTACAAAAACTCTATTTAGCAAGTGATATTGGATTCAATTTCAACTCCGTGTAGGTATTCACGAAATACTCCCTCCATCTAACAATAAATGTTTTATTCTTTATCAACTTAGGTTTAATTTAAGAAATTATTTGACTTTATAAAAGAAATTTGATAAAAATAAAATAAAATAGTGGGATTTGTTTGTAAATAGAATGAGCTAGTGGGATATGAAATTTACTTGCCAAAAATTGTATAAGTGAAACGAGACAATTTTTTGCGGACAAATGAAAAAGGATAACTGAGACTTTTAATATTAAAACACTTGAGTAACAAAAGAGTTTTCATTACCTAAGTAGCAAAAGGATAATGATAACTGGAATGGAACACTTGAACAAAAAAAATTCTATCTTAATGATTTCATCAACTCCCGGCCACTCTAATTGTGGATTCATGTGTATCGTCCATCAAGCGTTCTAAGACGGTCACTTGTTTATTTTAAGCCCCATGAGCCCTCTAAATCATAGATTGTGTAGTCTCAATCGATATATCCGCCATCACTTAATCAAGACAGTGATGAGTAATAATACACGCCGCTCAAGTCCATCCTTTCAATGTGCCAAAACTATTTCATACGTCATGTATCCCCAAAATTTTCCCATCCAATTTGCGGCATTGGACGGTCGCGCGCACATGCCCAATTATAATACTCCCTGATACCAATGGTCTTCCAACTATAACACGTTTGGTTCTTTTGAACTGCAAAACAAATAGGTATTGCGCGTCGTGTTAGTACCTATTTACCAATTTACATGTCTATTAATCACCAAAATTGAGCACATATTAATAATGTTAACAAAATTAAGCACGTACTAATACACAAACCCTAACTATAAATCTATCAAAAACACCAACAATAATGCAATGTATAACCAAAATGTATATCTTTATTCTTAATTAAAGTTCTAAACTATCATTTCACTCCTATTTATAGCAACAATAACCCAAAATATGTAATTTAATTAACTAAAACAATTATCAACATAATTTTCATCACAAAATATATGACTTTAAACAATAAATGCTAGAAGTTACAACAAAACACACTAGATATCTTAATTTGGAAGAATGGTCAGAATTTCTCCAACTTTTGCCCGAAAATAGTTTTAAAAAATAAAGTGATTTTTGCAAAATGGAGTAAGAAAGGAGGGTATGCCCTTAATCTTACGTTATATTTTCAGAATGTGTAATATCAAAGTAAAAAAAATATTCCATTTCAGAAATAGAGTTCCCACTTATGTCCATTTCATGAATTTTCCATAATGGTTGTTTGGTTTGCAAGATTGTATCTCGTGATTAAATATGTAGTGTGTTCGATTCATGATATTAAATCACACGCACGACTCAATCACAGATGGATAATTATGTGATAATTAATCATAGCCAAACTCTCTTCTATTAAAATAATCTCACAATTCAATCCTAGATTATATGTTGATACTATTTTATCTTGGAAACCAAACACCACCTAAATGTACGTATGTACGTGAAGATTCCATATCCATGCAGAGAAATTAAAAACTCGATCAACTAGGTCAACAATACCCTATTTGGCCCAATTTAACTTATTTTAAATGCAGAATGTCGACTAAGATGATCATTGCTTATTTTAGGTGCGCCTCCACTCGAGATTTTGTCTAATTAAGTACTAGGAGTACTATTATTATACCAAGCGGAGAATAATGCATCATCAGTCTGCACGTCTAAACATGCGATATGACCATATTAGATACGGGTCACAGCTAACATTATGCGGATATTATACAATTTATTATCCTTTGAAATGTAACATAAATTAATTCTTTGCTTTGAAATTATGATCCTAAATCATAAGATTATGTTTATACTTCAGAATAAACAAAAACTGCGGAGTATTTAAATTCATGATATCTAATGCAGGCATTGCAATAGGTATACAAGGATATCCGTCCAAAAAAAACTTGCCAAGAGCACTACCAGAAATATACCAAGTTGACGACATCGGCTTATTTTCGTGGTTGTTATCACATAACTACTTTGGCCATCACTTGGGATCTTTACACTAAAAAAGAAGTCAAGCGAGGGTCGCTGCGTCGTGGAAGTCCGGTTCTCGCTCCCAAGGCTCTGCAGTTAATGCCAGCCTGAAATTCACACAACCTTTCTTCATATCTCAACTACTAAATTAATTTTCAGTTTAACTATATAAGCATTATAGAAAAAAGTTAAACTGACCACTTGAGAAGCGAAAGGCAACATCTTTTCCGGTGGCATGTTGGTGCATAGAGCTATGGAGTTAAAACCAACAATAGTGTAAATATAGGATCAATCCAGATTTATGAGTTCACAAAATTTAATTTTAAGAAATACAAGATCTTGTTGTGGTACAAGGGGTTGCGGAAATATTGAAAAATGAAGGCATTCTGTGACATGTTGGAAGCAAAATTCACCACCCAAAAGTGCTACGATTGCATCAGATTGGCTAGCACATATTCCTACAGAAATGTGAGATTTAAACTGGACATAGGTCATAGGAGGTTCACTTACCATAAAGGATTGCTCCAATAAAAGAGTCACCAGCACCGGTAGTATCAACAAGTTCTGATGGTGGAATATTCTCAGCTGTTCCTAAAAGCAACCTGCCGCCCACAGTGCCAATTCCCTTTGCATGCAATTTTACTTCACTCTAAAACATAAAATCAAATCAAATAAAAAAAAAAGAAAAGAAAAAGGAAATTTCGATAACTTTTTTTTATCTTCAATTTTAAGTAAAATGATGTAGGACATTCCACAGGAACTTCTAGACATGAAAATCCATTTGTAAAAGTGTTCTATGTTCCATAGTAGATTCAAGATGGATATTTTGAAAGAGCCACCTTCACATTTCTTTTTGTGAAGAAGCAAAAGCTTTTGGCTTATACTTCTCTTGAATTGAATAACAAACCACATCTTGAGCACTACATTATAACATTTCCACTCAAAGCTCATAATTGTATGTCAGATAGGGATTTTCATTTGGATCGAAAGTACAATGGCGATCTATGACATAATGTCCCTCCTCTATCCAAAATATCAAAGGTAAAAATTAACAATAACCAAAGTAGTGAAAATAGCTTGAAAGTAACAGTTATGGAAAAGAGAAACGGCATTAATGCAAGAGAAACTCACCGATGCCACACATGTAGGCAAGGTAGTCTTAGTATCATTTTTGTACTTCAGAGCAACTAATAATTCATCCACATCAACTGGTTCAGTTAAACCCTTTTCTACAAAGAATGAAGTGATAATTGAGATACAAAAGAAACAGCCAAACGTAAAGACATCAAACTACCATTATCATCTATCTATCTATCTATCTAAGAAGCAACAAAAGAAAAGAGAGTAAAGTGATTATACGTCACCATTTGATCTCTCCAGCATGATGCAACCATCTTCACCCAATGTGACTACCACAAATTTCAAATTCGGCAACTTTATGAGCATGGAAACAAGTGCACTTGTGACCGATGGAGCACCTGTCCATGACTGCAAGACAGAGATCATAAAAATTACTAAACTACGAGCTCGTGAAGTTTGGAAAATGAATTACCCTGTAGCTTCCCGACCAGGCATGGAAATCTGGCTTAAGGTAACTGTATTATATTGTTAGGTTAAAACCAATAACTTCTTGTAGGGTTAAGTGTATTAATATTACAAGCATATCTGCACTTATGTCAGCTATTATCTTACTGAAAATCCTAGAATGAATTAATATTGAACTAAACAAGTTGCATGTTTTTTGAGAGGATAAACAAGTTACTACCTCCGTCCACGAAAATTCGTCCCACTTTTCCATTTCCGTCTGTCCCCCAAAATTTGTCCCATTTCACTTTTACTATTTTTGGCAGTGGACCCCATATTCCACTAACTTATTCCTACTCACATTTTATTACTCACATTTTATTATAAAACTAATATATAAAAGTAGGACCCACAATCCACTAACTTTTTCAACTCACTTTCCATTACATTTCTTAAAACCCGTGCCCGGTCAAACCGGGACGAATTTTCGTGGACGGAGGTAGTACATGTTAAACTACTGTAGTACACAGTGATAATAAAAACATATTGGGTAGCTCTTGCTTTCATCAACAAAGAGAAGACAGCCTTACTGATGCATAATGTTATCCAATTTACCAATGCAGTCACATGGCTGTTTTAAACAAAACAATTTAACACAACATACCTGTGGAAATTTTGCGGAACAGATTGCATAGCTTGACAAACTCAATAGATCATCCAAACCTTCTCTCCTCCTTTCTGCATCAATTAGAATAGGAATACCTCTGCGAGTTGCCTGCTCTGGAAAACCAATGCGAAAGGTTTACCTTTAAAATCAAATTTTTAGAAAGAAAACAATTTTAAAAGGAAAGCATGGATGCAGCAATCACCTCCTGTGCTATAACTAAAGCGGTATCATGCAATCTTCCATCAAAGTAGACGAGCCTAGCTCCATCCACTGCTGCTAATAGTTTTGATTCTGTCAGATCATCAGGTATCATGGGAGGATATCCTGGAGTGTGAATACAAGTTCTAGTTTTCCTGAACGGAGCACATAAAAAATGCAAGTTACACCTGATATCTATGCATATAAGTCTTCTTTTGACAGTTCATTGCATCATCATTAATTTTCAGTAAAAGAGTACTAAGTACTACAATATATGAGTAATACTTTTTCCATCAGTCAGAAACAGAACAGCTATTCAGTTCAATAGATTGATAATGTCCAGATAATCATAAAGTTAGCTCTGAAAGCATGTATTAAGTGTACAGTTCAATACAAATTAAAAGTAATAGCAACTTTACTGGCAAGTGCATCTACATTCCCTTGCCCTTTTCTTCAACAAACCGTTAATTTAAATCTATGTACCAGGTACTCTACCACAACAATTATGATTCAGATGTACAGGTCTCTCATATAATTTCACAGCTAATAGCATCTGAATAAGGACTAAAACATTAAGAACCACAAACTGAGATAATGGCGGAACCAATAAAACATACAGTAGCTGACCAGTGCAGAAACACTCACGTTTCATCGTCAACAATGATATAGGTGAACGGTGAGTTCCCCCCTTCAGAAACCTGAAGGAAAATCAGGATGCATCAAGGTATAGTATAGTTAGAGTATATGTAACCTTCAAACTTAGTTAATTGTCCACTATAAACTAGAGTTTGAGAAAATTTCTACATAGCAGAGTAAGATTAACGCAAGCAAAGGTCAGTTTGATAGGTATCGTGAGATGAAATCAAAACCTTACCACGATAAATGATGAATCAACCCCATCAGCCTCCAGCTCCTCCAATATCCCTTTACCTTGAGAATCATCAGCAACCTACTTGAAAAATGCCACATCCAGTCTGCTTATATAATACGTTAATCTCCAAGTTCAATTGAAGAGCAAACACATGAATCAAGGAACCTTTGAAATGAGCCTAGGTTGCAATCCCAAACGAGATGCACACGTCAACGCATTCCCTGCATTTCCACCTCCTTGGACCTATTTTCCAAAGTGCACATGCCCGCATTTATCAAAATATAATTTCCGAAATACGTTGACCAACACTTGCGACACTAAAATAGTACTACTATCAATCACAGATAGACTTGAGTAAATTGTAGTACCTTGGAGCTGGTGCTTCTAGTCTTATCATCAGGTTTCGGGTAAGTAGCCACTGCAGCCAGAAAATCAAGCGTAACTGATCCACAACCTACCTGCACACTCAAACATATATGCAAATGAGCGATAGATACTGCAAGATCGTCTACTCCACGAGATGCAGCATAGATAAATGAATCATAGTTGAAAAGCAGGTTCAAATCTAAAAAGAAGGCAAACAAAGTAACTACAACAATGCGATTATCGGGGAGAGGAGGCAGCGCTGGCCCTGCGGAAGACATTCTAAACCTGCAATTGAACAGCCGGCAAAGAAAATAAATCCGTACATCAATGGTGGAAATTAGGTATCGGTGAGAATGTTAGAGAGAGAGAGATGAAATACCTGGGAGAAAATGAAGAGGGAGAAGGCGATTGGGAGGAAAATGGGGATTTGAGTAGAGCATGTTGAGTTGAGGTCAGCAACATTGTTGGTTGTTAATCTGGATATGGATGGAAAATTATAAAAATATAGAGTACTGTACATGACTTTTGTGTGAGACCAAAAATGAAAGATTCACATATTTTATCCATTAAAAAAGATTCTGCAAATGCTTGGTAGTAATAAACACTACACAAAAAAATATTGCTAATAACATTTAATAAGGATTAAAAAAATGAAGCTTATCCCAAATCACAAATTCCCAATAAGTAATTCAACACAAAATCATTTTGCAATCATATTGTATTCAACCAATCTTTTTTACAAACCAAACCCGAAGAGGGTTATATTGCTAACTCAATGCTTAATTGTTAACTATAACTTAATAATAGTCATTAGATATTTAAATTAAAGGCCTAAATCATCAACCACAAAATGTCAATGCGATCAACAAAAAACGTCAATATGGCTATAGGATTAATTCCAATAAAAATCAATAGGGGTATTAATGTCAAGTTAGTTATAACTAATTTTTAAAAGAAATCCCAAAACTTTAAATTCATATAACATGTACTTCGTATCAAATTAAAGATAATTTTATAAGGATTCCAATGATATACTACATGCATATGTTCCGACGTCAAAATTTGAAAAAAAGAAAATCTAGAATTTTCGTATTTTTCGTACATATGTTAATGTCAATGCAGCTAAGATAATATATCAATATAAAACATATACAATGTCAATCCTAAATTTGTGTTGACATTCTCAAAGCATTGTGTTGATATTTTCGAAACACTATATTGACATTTTCATCCAAAATCCTAATTTTTGGCTTTTTTTATCTTTTTTAATTTAATTAATAAAAACGAAAATTACATGTGGCAAATTGTAGGCCACCCGTTTTTTAAAATCATGTGACCTTAAATTAGTTATAGTTAACAATTAAATGATTAATTAGCAATTGATCACTCCCCACCAAACCCAGATCACAGTATCAAATTTATTAGAAAAGCAAAAACAAACCAACAACAGTAATTTTTAATATTTAGTTGGTTGATTCGAATATATTTAACAGTTTCACTATTTCCATACTTTCCATTTTAATAAATGATATAAATATCGCACTCCATTTATGAAATTATCCAAACATAACCATAATTTAAGCATGCATTCAAATACCTATAATAATTATAAATTGAAGTGAAAATAAGTTGAGAAAGAAATAAAAAAAAATCAAGAGAAATGCGTCGATGGGATTGATTTGGATAGCTGCTGCCTGCTCCTCACTTATCAGTTATCACTGATCACATCACAATTGTTTACCCCCATTGATTTCTGCGAGTTTCGATCAAACCCTAAATTCGTTGCCTGAATTCCACTATCAATCGCTTGGAACATCCATTACAGGTAGTTTTCATTATGATTTTTAAGTTTTTTTTATTTATTTCTGTTGATTGTTTTGGTAGGTTAGCCCAAATTTTTGGTTTTACTTCATGAATTGGTGTGCAATTGCTGTATCTAGGAAGTTACTCTATGGGTTTATCAATTTTCCCGTAGCCTTTTGTGTTGGGTTTTGCGAGAAATAGATATGGTTGTCAAATAGGGAGATATGGAGATCGCAGTATTTATCATATAACAGTTGTTTGCTGAGCATATAAAAAATCTCTTCAATATTTTGGGATAGCAGGAGTAATCGTTGGCCATGACTGATATGCAGTGCATATTGCATTTGGTGGTGCCAGGCTGCCAGCCTCATCTGTGCTCCATTTTCATGTAAAATTATGGCTGCTATGATTTTTGGTTAACATCACGTAATAATATTTACTATTACAGACTCCTTCCATCCATTGAATAAATGTTCCACTTTGACTCCACGCAGATGTTAAGAAATGTAAAAGAAAAGTGGATGGTAGTGGAATGTCTGTCCTACTTTTATAGTGTAATTTATAATAAAATGTAAGTAAAATGACCTAAATGATTGTGAAGTCTCATTACCAGTAATAGTAAAAGTGAAATGAGACATCTAATGACGGACATCCTAAAATGACAATATGAGACATTTAATGGTGGATGGAGGGAGTGATATATTTCATAGTGTATTTCCCTGCATGTATTCTCTGATCATGTGCTGAATGGTATTTATGTGAAGCCAATGTACAGACACATTCATTGCCCTTCTGTGACCACATTGAGTTGAAATTGATCACAAGGTGGCTAAAAGAGATGGAGGATCTATAGTGCATTTTTATGTATTTTGGAGTTGTCAGCTGTTATGGAGACATTGGATGATATAGGAGATGATGTGATTGGTCCAAGAGGCCTGATTAAGACGCAGGAGTTGGTACGAATCATTATTCAATGTTTATATGCTCTAGGTTATAGCAAGTCTGCCGCCTGTTTGGAATCTGAGTCCAGTATTACATGTAAGTCCCCCGAATTTGAATTATTGGAATCACTCATTTTAGATGGAAATTGGGGTGATTGCATTGAGTGTCTTCACAAAATAAATGGTTTGGATGATGAGACAAGAGCTTCAGTATCTTTCCTCGTTCTTGAGCAATGCTTGTTGGAATGTTTGGATTGTGGGAACATATCTCTGGCGTTGGACATGATGCGGAAACAGTTTTCATCTTTGAAAATTGGCGCAGAAATAGTTCACAGACTTTCTTATGAACTCCTCTCTTTGAAGGGATTGAGGCTGGGTTGTATTGATAGTGATTCAGTTCAGGACTTGCGAAAAAAATTGATCTCAAATCTGGAAAAAGTTTTACCACCACCAATTACACTACCTGAGAGAAGGCTGGAACATTTGGTCGAAATGGCTATTTCTGCTTGGGTTGATAGTTGCGTTTACCACACTTCATCTGGTTCAGTATCACTGTATAGAGACCACCATTGTGATCGAGATCAGTTTCCAACGGAGACCACTCAGGTAATCTTATACTGTCTTTTGCTGCAAACTGAAAGATTCCCGTCTTTAAGCACTTAAGACTTAGTTTTGAACTTATTGCTCTTTTTCTAAAATATAGTGGGTTTTGTATGTTTAGTATAGTACTATATATTAAATTCCATTTATGAAGTTAACTGCTCTCGCTCTCTCTCTGAAGTGGCTTTGTGGATTGTTCCTCTATCAATGTCAGAAATATAAACTCGAGGGATTGTAATGTTAATTCATGACAAACAATGAGCAGTAGACTCCAAAATTGTAGTAATTTTTTATGTGTGAGGCGAATGAGGGTTGCCCTAATGAGCCTGCTTGCTTTCAGTTTGTAACTTGTATGTCTATTCTTTATCTTTGTTCAGATATTGACTAATCATCAACATGAAGTATGGTCTGTTCAGTTTTCAAACAACGGAGAGTATTTGGCATCATCATCAAGAGATTGCACAGCCATCATATGGAAGGTATACGGTATTTATGTCTTCCTTTCAATATTTTTTGATAGGGTATTGTTGCTGATGTGTATTTATATACGAGCAAATAGCATGTTATGCAATTACTATTTTTTCAAATAAATCCTGAGGGTTCTAAACTATAGTATAGTCTCTCTCATTTACATGGTATGTAATTATTTTCTTCAGCCCATATTGTTGAATTTGATTTGTCTATGATGGAGTATGCGCTTGTTGATCTGATTCCTCATCATTTTATTTTAGATATAAAGCTGGTGTCATCATAGTAAGCACATTCCTCTATTTTATAAAAAACTTTGCAATATGCATTCACCTTTTGAGATATAAATCTGGGGTCTTCAATAAATGTCACTGTAGTAGTATTTAACTATTTACAATAATAAATTTAAATAGGAAAAAAAATTGAATTTAGTAGACGAGTAATTGATGCAATTGTAATTCTGAATTTCAAAATGATTCATCAATAAAAGACAGAAGAGGACAATTATAATTTTAAGACGAATTAATTTTAGTAAAAGTCACAAACTGGGGGAAAGAAGAAAGAAAAAACTGTAAAAGCAGAACACATTATGGAAGCCCAATTTAGTTTCAGGTTATTATTTGTATACCTTCTATACCAAAAATTTGTCTTGAGCACTCAGGCTTCTGTAATTCTTAAAGATGAATGAACCAAACTAAGAGTTGAAGAAAATGGTCATTTCAAGCTAAGTTTATTGGAAGGCTGTCCACTATTTGTATCTTCTTTCTTTACATTTAACTATATGTTTTGGTTTCTTGGGAGTTTATTGGCACCTGTCCTTACATAGGTGAATTAAAAATTGTCATATTCATTCACAGATTCATTTTCACATTAGATAAAATCTATCCAGGATTATATCTTTGTCAGCCCCTGAAACTTGTTTTTCAGTAATGGATAAGCTGTTTGTATTGGAGAATTGGAGTATAGATATTGTCATGCAATATGCTGAAGCAATAGTTCCAATCCTTTATTCTTTGTGTTAGTAATATAATTTCAGTGAGCATGAGAAGATGCTAATCAGTTTACTAAAGAGTAGTAATATTAGTCTGTTAGTAGACTTATTAACTTATTTTAATTTTAACTGAGTTAATTTAGAAAACTATGATTACAATGTTACTATTTATAAATGGATTGAAGATGTAATAGTCTAATCAGAATTTGAAACAAATGTCTGCACCTCAGGCCTCAGTACCTCTGAAGAAGTTGTACACATTTGTTGCTTGTTGGACTTATAGCCCCTATAAGTAATCCCTGTATGGTTTATCTTGTGTTTCAAGAGCTTGTTTATCTCTCAATGTAATTATGTTCATTCTTCGATTGGATGATGATATTAGCTCTATATCTTAGATGATGAATTGGGTTTATGTTTTGATGACACTTCAGATGTGTTCTTGCCAAATTATATATTGGTTCCAACATAGTAAAGAATAATGTCTGAACACAACTTATGAGCATTATTGTCCTGTTGCATTGTGGTGTATGCTTATTACCTCGATAAGTGATAGTATAAAAGATTGGGTGGGGCGACATATAAGCTTTCTTCTGCCTAACATACCATCACTCCCAAACTATTACTTATCTTTGTAGATCTAGTTAATATTTTCAATCAAATAAATCCGCCGCCTGAGTCTTCTGACTTTTTCAGTGGCTCCGTGAAACTCCACACCTGTTCATTAGGGAGTAAAGGTTTAGAAGAACAACAGTATTGTCTTGTGTGCACATTTATTTTGTGTTGTTGGTATTTTTTTGATAATATTTTGAGTGGAGTTTAACTAAAATAGGAAAATGTTAAGTTGTCAACGCACTTAATTCAATATAGTTATCATTTATAAGTTCATGCAGAACCATGGCATAAAGATGCATTGTGGCTGTGGTGCATGGTGCAATGTATGTTCTCTATCAAGGATGCTAGAATATCTTGCAGGAGGCTGTGTTCTTTTTACTGGAAAAAATGTTTCTTCACAAGGATCAACTCTTTTATTCATCACTTTGAATGTCCTAGCAACTGCTTGAAATGGAAAACCATATAGACTGGTGATGTATTGGATTTACAAATTTCATGATATGTTCTCGTGTCCAGAGTTTAGGGAACTGACAGTTGCTCCATGTTTGCGGCTTCTTTTCCCTTGTTCAGGAAGTTTAACCTTTGTTAAGCATGCCTTCTGGTGAAGTTGGTCACTTAATCTCTTAGAGGCTTGAGTGACTCCAACTGCCAAATCAGGTGAGGCAAACATGCTAAGCTCGATAGCTCCAGAAATATTAGTGGGTTCCTGTTTTGATGCTTTACTACTATTGTTCTGTGAGTGGAGAATTGTGTTTATTCTGCTACATTAATGCTGTAATATGTCTAACAGATAGATGGAGACCTAATGCTGATCTCATAAACAAATAAATTCTTCCTCTCTGAATAACCTTGAGTTAAACATGATAACTGCAAGCCATGTAAGGTAAGAGGAAGAGGATATTCTGGAGTTTATGAAATGTTTCGACCTTTCTTGCCATCCTCTCTTTGTTATATTATCTGTTAAGAAACTTCAACAGTAGTTGCCAGTTGTATCTTTTTTTCTTTTTAATTACAAGTTAATGCTTTCTACATTGAAATGTAATCTTCTGTTTGTAATCTCATTCATCTATTGTTTACCAATGTATCAAACCTTGTTACACATATGTTGTTTCTGAGTGCGCTTGTAATATATTTCTCCCAGGTGCAGGATGATAATAGAGTAACCCTGAGATTCGTGTTACGTAGCCACGAAAAACCAGTTTCATTTTTGGCATGGAGTCCAGATAACACCATGCTGCTCACTTGCGGAAATAGGGAAGTTCTTAAACTTTGGGATGTGGAAACTGGCATATGTAGGCACACATTTGGTGGCGATGGTTTTGTTGTTAGTTGTTGTGCTTGGTTTCCTGATTCCAAGCGCCTCGTCTGTGGCAGTTCAGATCCTAAGAAGGGCATTTACATGTGGGACTGTGAAGGTAATGAGATTAAGGCATGGAAAGGTATGCGGATGCCAAAGGTCCTTGATATTGCTGTGACTCCAGATGGGGAAAATCTCATCAGCATTTTCTCCGACAAAGAGATAAGGATATTGAATTTGGCAACCAATGCTGAACGTGTTATTTCTGAGGAGCACTCTATCACCTCCCTTTCGGTATCTGGAGATAGCAACTACCTGATCGTCAACCTTAATAGCCAAGAAATTCACTTGTGGGACGTTACCACAAAATGGATTAAACCACGCAAGTACAACGGCCACATGCAACAGAAATATGTCATTCGTTCCTGCTTTGGGGGTTTGAACAGTATGTTCATTGCCAGTGGCAGTGAAGATTCCAAGGTACTTGGACATCTCTTTTACAAAGTTTTATCAAAATGCTTGCTTTGGATGATAGATTAGATTAACAAATACGTTTAACCGAATATTTTGAAGGACTAAACAATCAAGCAAACTCATAATTATTCATTCCATCATAGTATGTGGTTGGATTAGCCTATATTATTTTCATCTATCTAAGCTATAAATCACCTAACACACACTTCTCATTATCCCTGATAGGCGATGTAACTAAAAATGTGTGTTAACAGGTCTACATATGGAACCGAAGAAGTTCTGACCCACTCGAGATCCTGTCTGGCCATTTGAAGACTGTAAATTCCGTCAGCTGGAACCCGAGGCGACCCAAAATGTTAGCTTCAGCAAGTGATGATAATACAGTACGCATATGGGGGCCGTGTTGTTCCAATAGAGCAGAATGTGATAACTTCACTGAGTAGTCTTGTGCATATGCAGATTTTGTGCAATAGCAACAAATTCACATTTTTTTGCTTGTAAATATCAGGTTGTATCCTCTTTTTGGCGTGTATATTCTGAATGGTTGTTTTGTTAATGCCTTCTTCTTTTTTGTCCCCTATTTATTTCTTTTTGGAGAATTACTAGGGTCTGTTTCCCTAATTGTTCGTCTATAGATCTGTACTTATGATTGATGATTGATTGTCGGAAGTAGGATTTTAAGTTTTAAGCTCCTTGTTTAATCCTGATTTTGATTCTTAATTATTTTTCTGTTAATGCCCTTTACTCGTTTCATTATATGTAAATTGATAGTGTAATAAATAAATTATACTTACTCTGGCGCACTATCTTAAGTCATATTTCATTTCAAGCCATCCAACCTATCTTGGGTATTTTTCTTATTCTTTTCTACAAAAATTAGTAGGGTTGTTGAAAAAAGTAATGGATATTGGTATCCAATATCCATTATTCTTTTTGACAGTCCTACTAACTCCTGCCCGTTTGTTATCGGGTATCTTCAACATGCAATTGTCAGGGATGGATATTAAATTACTCAGGTTCAATTGGGATTTAATATGTTGTACTTTTATTCCACACGACCTTACAGTTCACTCTTATTTCTTTAGTTCTTGAATTTTTCGATGTCATGGTTTGTGTGCGAATTTGTGAATTTTGGTGTTTGTATGCGAAATTGGATTAGAATGAAACAAAAAATAGCGAGCAACAATGAAACAACTCGAATAGAAAAGAAAAATGCACAATTCCAAACTAAAAAAACAAACGTTATTGTATTGTGATATTTGTATAACAAAATTTTCAATAAAGACAACTCATATTAGGGGTGGGTAAAATGTTTTCGGTGTTAATTCACGGGCCCGTACCGGTTTTTTTTTCTTTCTCAAAGTCGGTTATCGGTTATAACCGACAACCGAAATTAAATTCGATCATATTTTTAATAAATAAATCGTATAATATTTTTATACTTTTAAAATTTCATATCTATATTACATTGATTTTGCACTTCTTTATGTGAGGTCACAATAGAAAAAAAATGTAATTTACTTCCAAATTTTGTCAAAGTCTATTTTAATTTATGTCACTTTCATTTATAATATCTCAAATTCAATAAAATGCCTAAACATTATTTTAAAAATAGGATACCCCTTCACTTGTTTATCGTCGAAATTTTTTTAGATTGTATAACGTTTAAACTTTTGAAGTGCCTAAACAAATTTATGTATTACTAGGAAGTAGAAATAACAATAATAATAATAGATGAAAATTGAAAATTTAAAAGTTGAAGTGTTGGACTTTGAATCATTCGGTTATTTTGGTTCTAATCGATAATCGATCGGCTCTAACCGAATCGGTTAGTTAAGTAATCGAACTAGAGATCGAGTCGATTTCAGTTAGTTTTTTGACTTAGGATCGATTAATCGACAAATTAGTTAGATTATTAACCGAACCGACCGTTTACCCGCCCCTAATTCATATATACACGGAACAGTTGCAATTAAAAAGAATTAAATATACGTAACTATACTACTAATTGTAATTCAAATAACACAGAACGGTCTCACCGTCAAATACAATTCCTTCCACCACACCCTCATCTCCGATGGCTGCGACCGGCGGCGGCGGCGGCAGGAGAGAAGGATCACCCAAAATTGTGGCTGATCAAATCTCGCAGTCTGTACAGTCCACCTCCAATCTTCTTCATCTCATGCTCCAGTCCTCCCCCTCTCGCGTCAGTCTCTCTCTCTCAATTTCTGATTTGCCCTTGTTTGAATCAATAACTAAACTTTTAGTGAATCTGTGCTTGTGCTCTCTCACGTGAAATTGTTTCGAGATCTTGGCTATAGATTTATTAAAATTCAAATGTAAAAACCTATAGACCTTCTCAGGCTCAACTGATGAAGCTCCCAAGAAATCTTCTGTCTATGACCTCCACCATAAAAAACACAGAGTCAGTAAGTGCATTTTCTTAAGCTGAACTTGAATCTGAATGAGATCATTATAGAATATACCTAGATTATTTGAATTTGATGCAGGTATTGGAGCAGATGCCTCAAGTTGTTTCATCTCTGGACACACATGTTGAAAGAGGATTGCAATGGTCTGCTTTGATAGTTTAAAATTATTTCTCTTTCTTTAGTCATTTTTATTGTTTGAAAGCTCTATTTTGCCACTTTAGAACCACTTCTCTTTCTTCAGTCTGTTCTTTCATTAATAGAACATGTTACTATTTTAGAATCACTTATGTTTGTTCGGTTCACATCTGATTATGTTTCTAAGGATATAAAAGATCAAGAAATGAGTGAAAGAGACTGAGAAGGAAATATATTATATGTATGAGGTCCGACTACGTGACATTAAAATGCCAAATTTAAGGGGAATGGGGGTACTGACAAAGCTCTTGGCTCATTCCCAAAACCACATCAGAGAGGGTATGGAAAATAGTTCTGAACATCCACTTTGGTAATATGGCAAAGAGATTAGTGTTTGTGATGTCATATGTACAACTAAGTAGCAAGATGTATTCCAGATTGGTTCGATACACCCATACCTCCAGGGATGAATGAAAGTCAAGAATTTGTTTGAGGCTTAACAGAAATGACATAAGTGTAATGCTCCACGGAGCACAATATAACACCGACATGTGTATTGTTGGTCGCTAATAGTTGAACATTCTCATATGATTTGTGTTCTTGATCTATCAAATTCTAAACAAGACCTCATTCATGCAGAGTCATTTTGGCGCTTTTGTACATGGTCCTTATTATGTGTGGTGATTGGGCTTCTGCAACATGTTCTAAACAGAACTCCTTTTGGCAGTTTAACACGTCAATGATGTCTGTTTAGGCTTTACATTGAGTTTAGGAGTGAAACTTTATTAGATGAAATATTGGTTATAATATAAATGTGTGTACAGCTACCATTTAGAGACCTATCCTGAGTTATAAAAGTGTTCATTAAAAAATCTCAAATGGCTGGCGTACATGGTACACACAAACATGAGGTTAAATTGTTGATTCATTAAAAACCAAGGTAGCTTCCTTTTCTTTGTTTTCGTAGGCAGATGAGTTATGCTGATTAAACTAGTCATTGCCAAGCTTGAACACATTGCATTTTATTGTCTAGCAGATTCTCATTAGAGTGGAAGTTATAACTATTATATAGCTCTGTATCCTCTCATATTGTGTGCATCAGCGGTATATGATTGTATCCGACATTTTTGGTAGCAATGACTAACATTTCCATTGAAGTAACAGAAACCAACAACAATGTTATCACTGGAATTTTTATTACTTCTACAGTTTAATTAATTATTCTTTTTCTTCTTTCCTTTGCATGACACTTAAGAATTATTGTTGCAGTCTGCCTCATCTTGATACTGTAGTTCAGTTACTTTCCCATATGCAAAGCAGCCAGCTTAAGCCTTTGTCCAGAGCTGACCTTGTTCAACAGGTACTTAGCTCTGTGTTTGTGTTTCAGCCCTCATTGCTTTTGCTGTCTTCCCCTTTTCACTTCCCCCTTCTACAAATTTGGCAATTTTGATGTGTGATTTCGTTGAATGTAGTTAACCATGTTCGTTGTTCAGCAGGACCTTAAACTTTCGGAGCAAGATTCAAGGGTGACCTAGACCTACTTGATATTTGCAAGGCATTTGTCGACACTGATGCCTCGCACTATAACTCAAACACCTTTTGTGCATTCCCCTAAACCTCACCGCCATCAGGAGGAGCGAGCAGGATCTGGTCCTATGGCCAAGTGCTCATTTTTAGGCAGGATTCTACAAATTTAAATGTTCTTAGTTCATCTTGAATCAAGATTGTTACAATTGTATCGACGATTTATTCAATAATATATTATTTTTTTTTGTTTTGAATTCAATTATTTAAAAAAAAAAAATGGGTGTTTTTTAGTCTTGAGAACATATCAGTAAATTGGTCCTCAACATATCAGTAAAATCTTTTAGTGCTGACTGTTAACTTTTAACAGTTTTGTCCAAAAAAAATTAGCAACATATTGTACAAGATCCAAATTCCAAACGATGAGGTCATGTCACCGTATATCGTTCAAATCCTAAAATAAAAAACGACCATGTATTTTATAAATACGGGTTTGTTATATTGCTAACTACGACTAAATGATAGACTGGATCATTAAATCAAGCACAAGATTATTCAGTTATGAGTATCAATAGAATGTACTCCCTCCGTCCTATAGAAATAAATAAACCTTTTAGGGTTGGCACGAGTTTTAATATGTAATTAGTAAAGTAAGAGTGAAATTTTAATATGTAATTAGTAAAGTAAGAGTGAAAGAGAAAAAATAGTTGAAATTGTGTGATGGATAGTGGGACATAAATGATAAAGTAAAAAGAAGAAGAAAAAAGGTTACCATTATATTAAGCACAAGATCAAAAAATGACCATTTTAGGTAATAATATCAATTAACAAAAAGTTAATTATAACTAATTTTTAAAAGATGTCCTAAAATTTTAAATGCTTATAACTATCTCAATTTGAATTATTCTTTTACATAACATATATCAAATTAAAGATAATTTTATAATGATTCTAACAAGATCTCACTTACATATGTTCTGTTATCAAAATTTGAAAAATATTCTTGAATTTTCATATTTTTCAAGAGACATATTGATGTCAATATAGTTATCATAATATGTCAATGTAATGTTTATAAACTTTATACAATGTCAATATGAAATTGTGTTGACATATTCAATGAATCATATTGATATGTTTAATATACTATATTGACATTTTAATCCAAAACCTTAATTTTGATAGTTTTCATATAATATCTTTTTAAATTTAAATAATAATAAAACGAAATTACACATGACAATTTATAGACCACTAGATCTCTGTAAAGTTCAGAGCCTTTGTCCTAGCAGCAAGGAGCTTAGATATGCCGAGTTCGAACCCTCTTGACATTATTTGTAATTTCCTCCTTTATATTGGAGTTCGAAAAAAAAAGATCTCTATAAATCTTATAGTTTGAAATTAATAGTAGTAGCATTTAAATATTGAGTTAGCAATTGATCACGCCATGACTCATCCTATACTAATACTTAGGGATGTCAATTGGGCTAACCCGCTCGGGTTCGGGCCAATCCACTTAGGTTGTCGGGCTATTTGGGTGCGGGTTTTTTGGACTGTGAATTTTTCGGGTTAAAAATTTTCGGCCCTAACCCTAAATCTTCGGGTTTCGAGCTAACCCACGGGCTATTCGGGTCAATAGTAATCTTATATGTTACTCCACTTTCTATTCAATCCAATATTCTAAATTATTAAAAAGCAGATTGTCGCAAATAGTAAAGTATTATCAAAGTGATCAAGAGAAAGAAAATAATAACAATTGAAAATTGAAACAAAATAGAAAAAATATATCATTTAATTAATAGCACATACGAATCTGACTACAATTAAATGGAAACCGTGCATTTCATATAACCCTAGCTTTCAATTTAAGAAAGAAGACATAATTACCATATATTTTTCATATCAATGTTGTATTTAATATTGATATTACCAAATATACTTCGTATAAGTATATAATCTAAAATTTAATTATATTTTTATCAGCCCGCATAACCCGTCGACCCGAAGGGGTTAGCCCGTGTAGCCCGCTTCTGAATATGGATTGCGATTTTTCAGCCCTAACCCTATGATTTTACCGGATAATTTGGGTCGCCCTGTGGATTTCTGGCTAGATTGACGTCCCTAATAATGCTAATATCTATGGTATATAAAATACATACGTACATGCAAACAAGACTGAAGCACACGTATAGTTACACTTATATAAATGTTTACGTATATTACTCCACGGGTTTTGATCTATGAAGACAAGATTTAAATACAGAAACGCAGAACAAAGTCATACGTAGGGCATATCTAGGTCATAGTTAGTTTATTTTTAGGTCATGCTAACAAAGCATGACCTAAAATGATCTTAACATGACATAAACCTAAATCTTATAATATGACCTAAAACTACTTAATTATGACCTTCCGTGTTTTTGGTTAATTATTAACCATTATATCATCTAATCCTAAGGCCAAGATTTGAGCTGCATTTCTGGATTTAAACACATGCTAATTTTGATTATCTCCCTATTACTCTTATATTTATATAGTACTACCTCCGTCCCTGAAAATTTGATACAGTTTACTATTTTGGTCCGTCCCTGAAAATTTGATACACTTCACTTTTACCATTTTTGATAGTGGACTCCATATTCCACTAACTCATTCATACTCACATTTTATTATAAAACTAATACTTTAAAAGTAGGACCCACATCCCACCAACTTTTTCAACTCACTTTCCATTACATTTCTTAAAACCCGTGTCGGGTCAAAGTGTAACAAATTTTGGGAGACGGAGGTAGCAGTACTGTAGTAATGTATATTTTTCTTGCAAATATGTATGTAGTTTGAGTTTCAGGCAATTCTGCATTTCGCATAAATAACCTCCCTCTTCTGCATGCTCTCTCTCTCGCGCGCAAACACACTTGCATCAAATGACATATGCAGAATGAAACCATTCGTCAACAACCGAATTCCAAAATTAGAACGATCTAAAAGGTACAGAGATCGCCATTCTTCACCACTGCGTATTCATTTTTTGTGGATTCAATGGATGCCTTTTTTGAGCGTAGGAGAAATACACACTCAAATGTAGCCAAATGTCACCACAAGCAATGATGTGGAATGAACAGGGAAATTACGTGCATTTTTTTTTTCTAATTTCGTAGATCTCTTATTTGATGCTGTCCTTTTTGAATTACCAGAGAGAGAGAGATGTCATGATCATTTGGATTTATGATAAATGTACGAGCAGGATGAAAATTTGCTAAACCTAATATTTTTCCCTAAAGCTTGTGCAATTAATTGATTCCAGAGACTGTAAAGATCAACCTTTTTCTTTTTCTTGGCAACAGGGCAATCAATGCACACCTAATTGTGAAACATTGATCTTGCTAAAACGTTTACAATAAGGATGATCATCAGTTGTTCGGATGTTGAGAATTTTGTGGCTGGGCAGTTCTGTGATGAGGAATTTGTTTGAGTTTTGAAGACATAAGTATGAAACAATGGTAGAGAATGCTTGCTTCATAATAACTGCATACTAGAGGCAAAATCATTGTGGAAATGGGGGTGAAAGAAAATGATGCTGTTCAGGATGACTGGTCTGAACCACCATCACCAATTGAGGTGTTGCAGCAGTTGTCCAAGGAGGCAGTCAGAATGGCAGGTGAGGCATGGCATCATGCCTGTCCAGCTAATACTCCAACTTTGCAGGCAGTACCAAGGCATAGGCGTGCACGAAGTGAAATAGTCACTTCAAGTCATAATCCAAGCGGTAGCTCCAGTAATTTCCAAAGACTGAAGGGCCATATGCAAAGGGCTTTGCACTTGGGTGGCCGTTGTTCACGTGATGATAGCCAGTATTCATCTTTCGATCCTGAGATTCTGGCTAATCAGAAAAGGCAGTGGTATCAGCTCAACTCTAAAGCATTGGTATGTAGCCTCGCACCATTGTTAGTCTAGTTGTCAACATACTCCACTCTACTTCTTGAAAATTTTATGGTCTCTTCATCCCTCTCTCACTTTTTTTACCTTTACTTATTATGGCATTGCAACATTATTTGCTAATTATCCATACTATCAACAGGATTTCCGTAATTTGTTATTTTATGTAATTTAGTTATAGCCGCAAGTTCTCATACTCATACATTCTTTGTGCCTTCTGGATCTGTTTCTAGTCTGAGGAAAAATTATACTATCAGAATTTTAAAGCTCTTAGTCAGGCATAATGTTGGAAGGGACAAGTTTTAATCATAAAGCCATTTTCTCTATAATGGTGTCAATGGTTCTCTTGTATATTTCCATCTTGATTACAATAATAATATTTGTGTATGCCTGGTAGTTGGCTTTACTGGTAATTCGGTACTTATTGGTGCATGATTGCTTCTTGTCAAGATTGAGGATACATCACACGAGTTTAAATGTAGGGTACTGACATGTATCAAGAGCCATCCTCGCTTTTTGAACACTTTGTTGTTGTGGGGCTCCAACCAGATGCCAAGCTTGAGTTTGTTGAGGATGCATATATAAGAGGAAAGAAATTCGAGCAACAAATGAAAAAAATTGAAACAAGCGAATTCAACATGCGGCCACTTCGACCCCCCAAATTCCCAATGATGGAACCTCAGGTTGGTTGCTTACGGATGGTAACAAAATCTTTAATAATATCCAAGTAATTGTAGTATGCTACATGAGCACCACCGATTTCATGTATGGTTCTGGGTTTGGATTGCTCTTTTTTTGTAGTCTACGCAGAGAATACATTTTTCTTTGGTTTTGATCTGATGCTACTTTAGAAGCTCCCCCTCAGTAGATGTAACCATACAAATTTTATGCAAAGTATCGTCTATCCAGTGAACCTATATGCTTCACTCAGAAACTGATTGTGCTTAGTGTTGGCTTTACTGAGTGAAACTGTATTTAGGGTGATGAATTTTTTTTCCAATTTGTATCCAATAGGTGCTCTTTATGTATCCTCCTAGAAAGAAGTTGGATTTGCAATTACAGGATCTTGCTGCATTTTGCTTTCCTTCAGGGGTTAAGGTATGTGATTTCTCAAACTCCTCTAAATATGGACATAAGATTTCTTAAGTTTTTGGAATATTTTGAACTACGGATATGACTGAAGTCACTCAATACATGTAACACTTTGACAGTCGTACACTTTACTTTTGGTAACTTTGTTTTATTCATTTATTTATGGTCACACTTGTATGAACTTGGTCTGTAACTCTGGCTGTTCTCTTAATATATGTATTGAGGAGTACATCAATATCTTTGTTTTGAGTCGCATTCTGTATTAGAGCAATACTTTCCAATAAGAATACAATTGTTGTTTGGAGTACATAATATGTTGTTGTACATGAAAGATTTTCGTTAACGTTCTGACATAATAGTTCTTGTGCATTTAATAAACCAATATAGACCTTTGGCTGCGCTGACAGACATTTCTTGTTGGTTGCCACTGTTGAGATGCAGTTTGGGAGTTATTTTTCTATTTCCTAAGGAAGTCGATATATCTACTTCAAAATGTTCAACCAGCCTTTATGTTGGTTTTGCTGTGCATATGTGATTTTGCTTATTTGAAGATAAAATACCTGCATATTCCAAAAAAAATTTATAAGATGTTAGACCTTGAAAGTAAAGAACTTATTTGCAAATAACCCATCGAGTCAAGTTGCTGGAGTTTCTTATTTTGGTTGTGCGATTTCGTTTAGTTTCTAACTATGTTGCCTAATATCTACCCTTTTTTTCACCTAGGCTCGTGTACTGGAGAGATCACCATCATTAAGTGAGTTGAATGGGCTTGTTTATGGACAGGTATGCACCAAATACATTCATATGCACTCTCCTTAGCACTTAAGAATTTAGATTTTCCCTTCGAATAATTGAATTTATGACTTGTTATTCGTCTTCTGCTATGACGAAACAAAATTTATTTGTTTGGTTTGATTTGTCCTCAGGAACACTTGACCAGAGATGATTTCTCATTTATATTTTCACTAAAGGCAAGTCCAAGTTTATTTTCTCTCCTACCATTGCTTGTTTCGAACGGACAGAAGAATTATTATACTATTAGTGTTTCTTCTCAAATACTATTCTTTTAAATTTCCTCCACTACAGACTCTATATCCTAGTATTAGAGTGTGCCAAGGTTTTATGAAGACGTTCTTTGTGCCTAATGCAGGTAGCAGGCAATGCAACACTTTATGGTGTTTGCTTGCGAGTTCAAGAGATTGTTCAGAGGCCACCTGCCATATATGGGTCTCGATCACCTCTTCCTCAACCAAATTCTGTCGGCAGCAGGTGGTTGATTGCTGCTCCACGTTGTTATTGTATCTTGACAAAGGTGCCGCTGTTCGGATTACATTATCAGATACTGAACAGGTATGTGTGTTAACAACTTTCTGGATTTTTCTGTCTCGGAAGTCTTATGTAACTTAATGGACATCCAACTCTTGATTCTGTTTACCTCCACTATGTAATTATTTTCATGTTCCGTGGCCTGTATGCAGCATGGTTGCACAAGATCGTCTGAATCGGATTACTAACTTTGTTGAAGAAATGGCTCTTGCTACCACTGAACCTCCTCAATCTATGCAAAAACAGCATTTAAATGCGAAGCCTCCTGGTTCTGCAAGTGACACAAACTGGATGGCCTCTGCAATCCCTGTTAAACATGCAGCAACTCTTGCTGCTGCAGCAGCAGGCATGATATCTGATAAGGAGGCATCATCAAGGTGTCAAAATTCTCCTAGGAGTGCTACGGCCAGTGATGCATCAGAGAATTGCCAAATGAAGGATTTGGATAAGGATAGTAGCAAGAACTTTGATAGTCCATCTGCTAGCAAGAACTTTGATAGTCCATCTGCGAATTCGGGAAACCAATCAGTAACAAGCATTCGGAGTCTCGAATCCTTATTTAGGTGACAGAACAATTTACTTGGGTTTTCCATAAAATTATGCACCCACCTGTCTACAATATTATTTGTCCAAATTTTGAGTTAGTTCAAACAAAATTACCATCTTTTGTTTTTCTCAATATTTTTTTCTTAAATATACTTTGTTTTGGCAGTCCAGCTAGAAGTATGGCGTCAGATGATGGTTCCACTAGCCAGGATGAAGATCCAACTGATGATGTGATAATGGAATGGTCAAGGGTGAGTTTATAATGCCTTCAGGAACGCTTCCTAAGCTATATATCTTGTATTTAGATTGCCATTTCGTGACTTCTCATGCTCAAGTCAGGTGTTTCTGAAATCTCTATGTCAGGAAAATAAGAATGATTTGCTACAGATAGTTTGTGGCTATCATCGTCTTAATCTTCCTGAAAGAGGAAGCAAAATCAATTTTCAGCCGCTGGAGCATATGCAACCCATTGAGTTTCGACGTTTCTCCGCTTCTGACCTTGGATACTCTGATAAGTATATTGATAAAATAACGAAAGTTTCGAAGGATGATTCTGAGGTTAGATTGTCAAATGATTATCCAGCTTTTAGTGATACCTTCCCTGTGCATTAGAAAACCATTCTTACTAATACTTTCTAATTTTGAAGGTCAAGTTAAAATTAGCTAATGCCGAGGAAGCTTCTTCACTCTCTCTATGGTCAATATCTACAATATGTCGAGTTCTTTCTCTTGACAGTGTAATTCCTTTTAAACTTTCAATCTTTACGATTACGTTTTCGATAAATTTGAATGTGTGTTTGAAGTATACCTTATAAAAAAATGTTATCTTAAACATGAAATATATTTAAGTGAGCATTCTGATTTCTGAGTAGAACAACCCTGAACACTCCAATTATTGATTTGAACATCCAACAAAATTACCCACGTCCAGATGCTCGACAGTGAGCTACACAAATATTTTGGAATACTTGGTTCAGCTATTGAAACTTCCAACACAGTCAAATATGTTCACACTAGAATATTTACAACCATTGTGTAGTAAAATTTGATATGAAAAGAAGTTTTAACATGATAGTTTTATTGATCCTTTTGCTATGGTGCTAAGTGGAAAGAGATGATTGGTAAAAACTGCTGACTTCATTGCAGCTAGAGTAGCATTCTGTAATATTCAAATTTTCTCATGTTGCAAGACCTACATGTGTCATTCTTTTCTAGAACCAATATTTATTTTCAGAGATGAAGAAATGCATCTCCAGTTCCTTGAATTTAATGGAAAAGATCTGGCCTTTCTTTAGTGCTTAACTTGTTCGTACTGTTTAGTACTTTCCATCTATGTTCCATGAAGGAGCAATGCTTTGTTTTATAGGATACCGTTACTGATCCTCAGATCATGCCGGAAGACGATGTTCTGCAAAGGAAATGCTAATTACAGAAAACTTCTAGCAGAATTACTCTAAGCACTTATACTACCTTTAATACTAATAAGATATCTCCAATGAGAATTGGCTAGATTTACTGCGAAATGTTTGTTAAGTTTAATGCTGTTTATGAAATTCCTTGAGTCTGATGAGTTTCCTTGTCTAGATCCTTACCTTGATCACTGGTGTATTGTTGGAGAAACAAATTGTTATGATGTGCCCAAACCTGGTACTATTTCTCCCCTTGAAATTGATAAAACTTAGAGTTCTCCTTTGCTCATTTTAAAGAAGTAACTACCTTTTGTTTTCTTGTTTCTGTACAAGGGTATTCTATCAGCTGTGGTGTTGTCCGTCATCCCTATGATTCGTCCATTTGAGTGGCAGAGTTTATTTCTTCCAGTAAGTTTTACCATATACTCTACATTTTGTTTCCTTTCCCTCCCGATCACAGATCACTATTTACTGCTATCAAGGATCTTAAATAAATACCTGTAAAAAGGAAAAACCTTTTGCAATAAAATATGTAAAGATGACGAAGATTTGATTTCATGCATATGCTATTTCTTGTGGACAAAATGCAGGGACCACTTATATAGTTATGTTGTATCCTTAAGTTTATATAAACACAAATATTTCTTGTTTAGATGTGAATCATCCTACGATTTTATCTGTTTCTGCAGATTCTACCAGCGAGGATGGTGGATTTTCTGGATGCTCCTGTTCCATTCATTGTGAGTTTTAGTTGATTCAATAAAATGTTTTTTTCTGAACACCTGCATTTCAAAAAACTACTTATTATTCAAAAATTTCATGCAGGTCGGCACACAACACAAACTAACTGATCTGAAACGAAGAGCTCCTAATCTTGTTCACATTAATCTAATGAATGACTATGTAAGTCAAATTTCTATGCATTAATACATCAGATCCACTGATGGACCACTTGTTTTATTTTCTCTCAGTCTAGATAGATCAAAAATCTATTTTATGTTTTCTACATTTTAATCCATGAATTTGAAACGTCAACCTATTTTAGGACCCTCAATAACTCTGTTTCTCAGTTGTTTAGTTCATCGCGTTAATCTTATGCAGGAAGTTCTGATGCCCATATAGCATTATCTTTTCGCTCTTATGGTTCCTTGAATGTTTACTATGTAATGAAAATCTCTATTATTGCACTGTCTGGTCTAGGTGACGTCTTGTAGTCTTCCTAAACTCCCCCGACATCAATGGCTTGTTTCGGAACTTAGGCCTATCCACTCAAAGTTGTCGTGTGAAGACTCTGATGCTCCAAGACATCCAGTTTATAAATGTGATGCAGTGCAGGTACATCCAAGTCAAATTTTCTTCCTTTTCACTATCATTAGGAGCTGAACATTATTTTCTAGTATTTCTCTTGTTTTGAAGTATTTCTTGTGGTCTTGTTTCTGGTATTGGTTTAGCACCTCTTAAGCCAGTACTATATTGATGCTTGATTCGACGAAGTAAGAAAAAACAGAGGGAAAACTCAATATAAAGAAGGGACACTCCTAAATTCAGTAGGAAGAAATTAATTGTATTGGAATTAGTAAATGTAAATAATCTTTCTGAAGTATTCTGCACTGTAATTTAATGAGATAACATCTACTCAAAAAGAAAAGACATTATAGAACCTCCCTCCTCATCAACACCTGTGTTATAAAAGATGTACTAGTTGAAAACAAAAGGCTTTGATCATCAAGAAAATTGCAACACTAGTTTGATTTGTTTCATTTATATGCTGTCTCTTCATTAAATACACATCGTGACTTGCAGTCGAGATATGCCATTAAATTTGTAACCGTGTTGAGGAAATATCTGGAATCGATTTGTTCGGATTTGAGGTTCCACACGATCACGAATGTACAATCCAATGAGAAGGTCATATTGCCTACATCTCTCTATCTCAAAGTATAATTAGGTCTGCAGTGAGTGTTTGATAAGAGTTGATTGTTTCATTTCAGGTTGCAATACTTATTAAAGATAGCTATATTGATTCATTCCCCATAAAAGACCAGCCTTTTATCAAGGTACATGCTTTACCAATCATCATTTCATTGTAAATGTGGTTGTTTGATCTGTATCATTTCCCTGTCAATTTTTCAATTGTTTAGGACTTTCTTGACAAATTCAATTGTTTACTTAAAAAAGTTGTTTCAAAACCCCTTCATGTTGATTTCATGCAACTTGTTCAAATTCTTTATAGACATAAATATGTGTGTTTTGCAGTTATTTGTAGAGACACAGCAATTCAGCGTTTTGTCAGATTATCGTCTCATGTGCATTGAGAATGAATAGAGAGACAAGGCGTGCAGCTTTAGAAATCACACTCTCAAACTCATCTGCTATCCTCGTTATATTTCACCACTGCTTGCTGCTAAATGTGTCCAATTTTATTAGTATTTTTTTTGGCACCATTAAAGATGAGTTTGGATTAATTGTCAGTTGATACTCTTGTTGAAATAATCAAAGGGCATAATAATAGCTCTATTGTTTCCCTTAAACTAGAGTATTTTTTTGTTCTTGAAATTGCAAGTCATATTACATGTATTTTTTTCTTAATTTACACTAAACCATACAATTATTAACTATGTCAATATATTTTTTCTTATCAAATAATATATAATGTACATGCAACAACATCAACAAAACAAACTAATTTCCATTAATATCGCTAATAATATTGTATTTCTTATTTAGCACCATAAAAAAATATTAGCAATCTGATGCTATCATGAAAAGTACTTATGAGAGTTCGTAGATATCCACTTTCTATAGGCATAGTCATATGCATTATGACTCATCATATATATGCTTGTGGAAGTACACGTTGCATGTCACATATGTGTAATACCATCATCCGTAATTAATAAATACTAGAAGATAAAAAGTTTTAGTGGAGACTAGTCTGTAAAGCTCGTGATCATGTTACACCTTAATACTTTTTTTTTTGCTTTTCTTCTTTTTAATTAAGCACGTAAGGACAAATCATTCATGCCTTACAATTAAATTTCGTCAATATGAATACTGAATTCATTAGAAAATTTCGCATTTTCCGTTCAACAATTTCAAAAGGGAAATTGTACTTTAATTGTACTAAGATAAAGAAGGTTCCGAATCCACGTGCTTATAAAAGACCACTTTCTACTAGGCTAAGCCTAGAACAAAAAATTACTCTATATCTCCATTTTTGTCTATTCACCTAAATCAGCAGCATACTCCCTCCATCCTATCACAAATTATTAAGTTTTATTTATTAGTTATTACAAATAATTGTTTTCATTTTTAAATAAAAACAAAACATATTAATTTCTTACTTTATTTTCTTATACTTTACTCTCTAATTTTCTCATCTACTTTATCCTCTCTCTCCTGTTTTATGCTTCTCACTTAACTTGATAAATATCATTATTCTTAAATATTGTGTATAATAGAAATTAATCACTTGTAGCGAGACATCGATAGAATTAAAAATGGAAAGCAACTGTGCAAGTCTGTATTTGATAGGATTTCTTTTTCACTTTTTGGATTATTAATTAAATTTTGTTAACAATGAACATTATAAATTAAATTTACTGTATAAATGAGTATTATCTTATACTCTATTAAAATATAATAATCGTAGTTATCAATAATAATAAGTATTATTTAAAAATTAATTTTATTCCATTAAATCCTCTCAAATATACCATGAAAATATTAAGTTATGAACTTTTAAATATCTAGAAATAATATGATTACATTTTTTATTATTCACTTTAAAATTTCATATGTGTATATTTTTATAAATATTATATTATGGGTATGATTGCCAATAAATTTGGCATATTTTTTTCATAATTTATTTAAATGCTTTTTTTGGAAAAATTAAATATGTTTTAATTATTTATGAATCTAGTTGGAATTGCAATCCACATGAGTAATTTGTTGTTGGTTGAGATTTTGTTGAGAGAAATACTCCCTCCAAAATAAATTAAAGATATTTCTTTGATTTTAAATCGACATAATAGTTTGGGGCAGTGAATGAGTACTTTTTTTTTTGCTATTTATTGCCATTTTCGACCAACGTCTACAACCCTCACAATAAGAATAAATGAGAAAGAAAATATTACTTCCACCTTTATTATATTTGTACATAAAATTTAATCTTTTCAATTGAATACGGAAACTATACTAGATTTAGCAATACAATAAACTTTCGGATTTGAGGAATTTTCACCTAAACCTTTAATGCGAATATTTAAAAAATTTGTTAGTCTCAATAGTAGTCACAGAATAACTTGTCACCTGAATAGTAGTAGTAGGAGTACTATATATTGATAACCTTTACGTAATATTCGTGTGATGCATGTCGAATATTTTAATGTAAAAAATGGATGATTAAGTAATAATTACTCCATAAACCTACACCTATAAATAGACAAATGTGAGTTGTTTAATTTCTCTGATCAACAATTATCAAACCCCATTTCAGAAATTCCACTGCTATCATCACTACTAGGCTAGCTGTGGATTTGTGGGGTGTGTTTTCTCAATTTCTCTCCCATCTTCATGATCCATAGCTCATCAACAATTTGCGATTGCCACAAGCCCAGGTCAGATTTTGGTATTTTATGCCATGGGTTTATATCAAATTCGATTCTTGCTCCACTATTTTAACGTTAATATAATAAATGTTTTATATAGATATAGATAGAGAGGTATCTACACATGTAACATGAATGAGAAGAGAGAGAGAAGGAGGGAGAGGTTTCGCCACCTTCCCACTGCTGCACATTTCTGTTGGTTTCTGTGTTGTTTTTGATGATAAAAACAGAGTTTGTTTTCAATGTGCAGATTCTCTCTCCGCGACTTGGCATTAGGTTTCAATCGTATTGCCAGATGGTGAAATGCTCTTTACACGATTTGATTCTGATCTCTCGCCCATCACATTTTTGTTGAATCGCATTAATATCACACTAATTGTAGTCCGTCTCCTAGTCATCGGATTCCGTCATTTTCTAGGTTTGAAGATTGATATCTGTACAGATTGTTATGGATATCAATCTTGTATTCAATGCTGCCTCTTCACCCCAAAACCATCTCCTCGCCTCCTTCCTTCATGTTCCTGTCCTCGAATTAGCCTCAATTTGCATCAACTTGACTCTGCTGCTCGTGTTTCTCTCTGTTGTTTCCGCGAGGCAGGTTGGAGTCTGTGTAGGCCGGATTCGAGTGAGGAAAGAGGACTCCAACACCAATTCTGTGGACAGTGCTGAGCAGATTCAGAGCTTTGTGATAACTAATAGCTACAAGGCTTCGGTATCTTGTTGCTTCTATGTCCTGTTTGTGCAAGTTCTGGTGCTGGGGTTTGATGGTGTTCGTATAGTAAAGGCGGTTGCGCAAGGGAAGGGTGATAGAACACACTGGGCTTATGTTCTCTTGCCTGCAGTTCAGAGTTTATCTTGGTTTGTGCTGAGTTTCTCAGCTCTTTATCTAAAATGCAAAGTTGCTGAGAAATTCCCATTGCTGTTGAGAGTTTGGTGGATTGCATCTTTTGGAATTTCTCTGTCTATTCTATATGTTGATAGCAGAGGATTTGTGCTAGAAGGATCAAACCATTTGAATTCTCATGTTTTGGCAAATTGTTTTGTCGTTCCTGCTCTTGCTTTTTTATGTTTTAATGCAATCAGGGGTGTCACCGGCATTGAGGTCCCCAGGAATCCTGATCTGCAAGAGCCATTACTGCTTGAAGAAGAGGCAGGGTGTCTCAAAGTTACTCCATATAGTGAAGCTGGGATTTTTAGTTTGGCTACTCTTTCCTGGTTGAATCCACTTCTTTCAACCGGGGCAAAGAGGCCCCTTGAACTAAAGGATATTCCACTACTTGCGCAGAAAGATCGTTCCAAGACTAACTATAAAGCATTGCACTCTAATTGGGAGAAGATGAAGGCTGAGGGTCCTGTGACGCAGCCTTCTTTAGCTTGGGCTATTATCAAGACTTTCTGGAAAGAGGCTGCCTGCAATGCTATTTTTGCAGGCGTAAACACCTTAGTTTCTTATGTGGGCCCATACTTGATTAGCTATTTTGTGGATTACCTAGGAGGGAGGGAGACTTTCTCACATGAGGGATACATTCTTGCTGCAATATTTTTCACTGCAAAGTTGGTGGAGACCTTAACAACTCGGCAGTGGTACCTTGGTGTCGACATTTTGGGTATGCATGTGAGATCAGCTCTCACGGCAATGGTCTACCGCAAGGGACTCAAACTTTCAAGCTCAGCTAGGCAAAGTCACACTAGCGGTGAGATTGTTAACTACATGGCAGTTGATGTTCAAAGAGTTGGGGACTATTCCTGGTATCTTCATGACATATGGATGCTTCCTCTCCAAATTATCCTTGCTCTTGCTATTTTATACAAGAATGTTGGGATCGCATCTGTTGCCACACTTATTGCCACAATTGTGTCGATCGTTGCAACTGTTCCATTGGCAAGGGTTCAGGAAGAATACCAGGACAAATTAATGGGGGCAAAAGACGATAGGATGAGGAAGACTTCAGAATGCCTTAAGAATATGAGGATCCTCAAATTGCAAGCATGGGAAGATAGATACAGACTCAAGCTAGAAGACATGCGCAATGTGGAATTCAAGTATCTGAGGAAAGCGCTTTACTCCCAGGCTTTCATCACATTTATTTTCTGGAGCTCACCTATATTTGTCTCAGCTGTTACATTTGGAACTTGCATTTTGTTGGGTGGTCAGCTAACAGCTGGCAGTGTTCTGTCTGCCTTGGCTACTTTTCGTATTCTGCAAGAGCCACTTAGAAATTTCCCCGACTTGGTTTCAATGATGGCTCAGACTAAAGTTTCCCTTGACCGAATCATGGGATTCTTGCAGGATGAAGAGCTGCAGGAAGATGCTACTATCACATTGCCACGAGGTCAATCCGATGTGGCTATAGAGATCAATGATGGAGAGTTCTCATGGGATCCATCTTCACCAACACCAACCCTGTCAGGCATTCAATTAAGGGTGGAGAAGGGAATGCGTGTAGCAGTCTGCGGAGTGGTTGGTTCGGGTAAATCAAGCATCCTCTCTTGCATCCTTGGTGAGATTCCGAAAAGATCTGGCGAAGTAAGTTTGAGTCTGATGCTACTATTATTTCTCGTTTAGCACCTATTATTTGCGACTGCAATATTTTAATTCCAGGAATTTCAGCTGACTGAATCGTGTTACCAACTTAATGGGTATATTTCTAGGTTAGAACATGTGGTTCTGCTGCATATGTCTCTCAATCAGCTTGGATACAATCAGGAAATATAGAGGAAAATATCTTGTTTGGGAGCCCAATGGACAAGGCAAAATACAAGGGTGTTATTCATGCTTGTTCACTAAAGAAAGATTTGGAGCTATTATACCATGGTGATCAAACCATTATTGGTGATAGAGGTATTAATCTTAGTGGTGGCCAGAAGCAGCGAGTACAACTTGCTCGGGCATTGTATCATGATGCTGACATTTATTTACTGGATGATCCTTTCAGTGCTGTTGATGCACATACTGGCTCTGAGCTATTTAAGGTTGGTATGGTTTAAAAAAAATTTCCAAGATAAAACATTACCCTGGCTAATATTTTATTTTGTTGGTGAAACTGCAGGAGTATATACTGACAGCTCTAGCTGGAAGAACTGTTGTCTTTGTCACTCATCAAGTTGAATTTTTGCCTGCAGCTGACTTGATTTTGGTAGAGATTCAACTGCTACATTTTTTTTAAAAAAATCTAAACAAGTAAAATTGACAGTTGGTTCTTATGGATAAGCTGGTTTGAGCTTGTAGATAAACGTGCTACCTTAAATGTGAGCATTGTCTTATCTTTATATATGTCTTTCTGACTTCGATATGGACCACAATATAGTGCATATGATGTATCCCCGTCAAAACTAAGAGATGACATGATCTCAACGGTATTGAAGTTGCGTAATGCTCCTTCTTATTCCCTGCTGATTTTGCACCTCCTTTTATGACAGGTTTTGAAGGAGGGCCGTATCATTCAAGCTGGAAAATATGATGAGCTTTTGCAAGCAGGAACAGATTTTAATACACTTGTGAGTGCTCATCATGAAGCCATTGAAGCCATGGATTTTTGCAACCAGTCATCTGAAGAATCTGATAAACATGATCCACTTGATAGCTCGGTGATCATGAGTAAGAAATGTAATTCTGTTGGAAGCAATATTGCCGGAATGGCTAGTGAAGTCCAACAAAATGTCTCATCTTCAGATATGCAAGCAATCAAAGAAAAAAAGAAAGTTAAACGTTCTAAAAGAAAGCAACTTGTGCAGGAAGAGGAAAGGGAGCGCGGAAGAGTTAGCATGAAAGTGTATCTCTCATATATGACAGCTGCTTATAAGGGCTTACTGATTCCATGCATTATCCTCGCACAAACATTATTTCAGGTCCTTCAAATAGCCAGTAGTTGGTGGATGGCTTGGGCAAATCCGCAAACCACAGGGGACAAACCTAAAACTACTAATGTCGAGCTTATTGTTGTTTATACCGCACTTGCTTTTGGCAGCTCCTGCTTCATATTCATCAGGGCTGTTCTTGTTGCTACTTTTGGTCTTGCGGCTGCGCAGAAACTATTTGTGAAAATGCTTAGGACAGTTTTTCGAGCACCGATGTCATTCTTCGACTCTACTCCAGCTGGACGCATACTGAACCGCGTACTTACATGTCTTCCTCTTAAAAGTTCCCCCCCTCCTACCTTTCTTCTATTCAAAACTTTAGGCTCTTAAGAGTTGATATATTTTATTATTTCCCCTATTATCCATTATCAAGACCGTTTACATCTTTATAATGATTTCTTTAATCTACCAGGTGTCAATTGATCAAAGTGTTGTGGATCTTGATATTCCCTTCAGACTAGGCGGTTTTGCTTCAACGACAATCCAACTTCTTGGCATTGTTGGAGTGATGACACAAGTTACCTGGCAAGTTTTGCTTCTCGTTGTCCCTATGGCAATTGCTTGCTTGTGGATGCAGGTAAGCTATCATAGCATGTTGTGAACTGGGATTCTTCCTTTGAACCTCTACATCATTTTGATGATCAAGAATCCATCAAGTAAACAAATAATTAATAACTTAGAAGGAATTTTTAAATCGAATGCCAATACGATGCATGTTTACTTTTAATGAAATGTCATGGAGTACTGTGTTGAATCTCTCATTTGCTAAAAAACTGCAGAAATACTATATGGCTTCATCGAGAGAACTAGTCCGCATTGTTAGCATACAGAAATCTCCAGTGATAAATCTCTTTGCCGAATCCATTGCTGGAGCAGCTAATATCAGAGGTTTTGGACAAGAAAAAAGATTCATGAAGAGGAATCTGTATCTTCTAGATTGCTTTGCTCGCCCGTTCTTCTGCAGTCTTGCAGCCATCGAGTGGCTTTGCTTGCGCATGGAATTACTCTCAACTTTTGTATTTGCTTTTTGCATGATCTTACTCGTGAGCTTCCCTCCAGGAGCTATAGACCCAAGTAAGTGAGTGGCTTTCTTTTCATATATCAAATGCATGTCTGCTGATCTTTTTGAGAACCTTCCTCCATAACGATCAACTTAAATTAGATACTAATATTTAAAATAGAATTCTATTACTACTATAGAAACCTGTATCATTTTTATTGGTAAGAAACTGCTGGTCATCCTGGTTACACCACTCTTAAGATTCTTCCTCTAATTCTGATGTTAATTGTATTAAAGAAGATTTTAAAGAAAATACCGAACAATTCTAATTCTGATGTTAATTGTATTAAAGAAGATTTTTAAAGAAAATAACGAACAATTTGCAAATAATGGAGACCTCGTGCTAATTTATCAATGCTGAATTTGTCTCCAAAGGTATGGCTGGCCTTGCAGTGACATACGGCCTCAACTTGAATGCACGTCTATCAAGATGGATTCTCAGTTTTTGCAAGCTTGAAAACAAAATCATCTCCATAGAAAGGATTCATCAATACTGCCAAATACCTAGTGAAGCGCCACCAGTTATTGAAGACTCTCGTCCACCATCCTCGTGGCCCGAGAATGGACAAATTGAGCTTATTGATCTTAAGGTATGCTTATTGAGATTTAGTGCTTTTGCAATGTTATCAGCCCACTTTTATATTCATCAGTGAAGAAAGATTTATGTGAGTGAGTAAGAGGGAGAGAATTTTTATTATTTTTCCACTTCAGGTTCGCTACAAGGAGAATCTTCCCATTGTGCTCCATGGTGTCTCCTGCACAATTCCTGGTGGGATGAAAATTGGAATTGTTGGTCGTACTGGAAGTGGCAAATCTACCTTGATCCAGGCCCTATTTCGATTGATTGAGCCTGCAGGTGGTAGAATAATTATTGACAACATTGATATCTCAACGGTCGGTCTTCATGATCTCAGGAGCCGCCTGAGTATCATACCCCAAGAGCCAACATTATTTGAAGGAACTATCAGAGGCAACCTCGACCCTCTGGAAGAGCATTCGGATCACACCATCTGGCAGGTACATTCACTTTCCATCTCTGACATGAAGAGTGCAAAACAGTTTTTAAGCTTATCATTGTCATCCTTAATTGGCAAATCACTTTATATGCCTGCAATTGTTGTCATTCCGTGAACAGTTTAACGAATGTGTCACAGGCTCTTGAAAAGTCTCAGTTGGGAGAGATAGTTCGCCAGAAAGAGCATAAATTAGATACACCGGGTATGCTCCATGTTACTAAAATATGATCTTC
This sequence comes from Salvia hispanica, assembly GCF_029641045.1. Taxonomy (NCBI): domain Eukaryota; kingdom Viridiplantae; phylum Streptophyta; class Magnoliopsida; order Lamiales; family Lamiaceae; genus Salvia; species Salvia hispanica. The sequence continues at coordinate 17,358,282 of NC_142697.1, forward strand.
TCTGTCTATTGCAGCCTAAACACGAAAGATCTAAGGCTCAAAGGGACTTACTTTTTTTCGTATATGTTGACAGTTTTAGAAAGTGGAGATAATTGGAGCGTGGGGCAGCGGCAGCTAGTGTCTCTCGGCCGTGCCTTGCTCAAACAGGCGAGAATCTTGGTTCTTGATGAAGCAACAGCCTCGGTTGACTCGGCCACAGATAACCTGATCCAGAAAATAATAAGAACGGAGTTTAAGAATTGTACTGTCTGTACAATTGCTCATCGCATCCCTACAGTCATCGATAGTGATCTGGTTTTGGTCCTCAGTGACGGTGCGTTCTACAACTTAGCTATTCTTTCGAATGTTTTTTATTATAGGAAGGTAGCAGCATTGCTGCTGTTCAACAATTTTGAGCTTGTTTGATCATGTAATCTTTCAAGTGCTCAATCATGTAAATGATTTGTAGGTCGGGTAGCAGAGTTCGACACTCCAGCACGACTATTGGAGGACAGGTCTTCCATGTTTATGAAGCTGGTTTCTGAGTACTCATCAAGATCGAGTAGCATTCCCGAATTCTGATCCCACATTGTATGTCTGGAAATCGCGAAGGAAGAGAGCTCGGTCCTACAAAATAGACGGGCAGACGGGGTGAAGTGAGCATCAGCAGGTACGGATACTCTCCCTGGCCACATGGAAATGCAAGTCGTGACTGGTTTGATCTGAGATGGGATATATTTGAAGGAAGGAGAGTTGGTGCAGCCTCCAATGTGTATATATGAGGAATAAGTTTCTAGTTAGAACAAGCAAAAGAAGCAGCCTTTTGTATTTTTACAAGAGCAATAAAACTACAGTCAATTATTGATGTAATGCCCCTTGTAGACTATTTACCTTTTAAAGTAAATTCTGGTGTTTATATGGATTCACAAGTCACTATCATTACCGTTGTAAAGATAACTTGAGGTGTCCCAAGTGTGTTGGGAAGAGAAAGTGTGGAGGTCTCAACTTATTGGAAAGAGGAGATAGCATTTATAATGTAGAGTTCCAATAAGTATAGTTCCTAGGTATATTTATATCTAGAATCCTATAAATACCTATAAATACCTATGTACTATGTATCAACAACAATAATTCAAGTCATTCACAATGTAGTCTTCAATCTTGAATGATTCACTTATTTTCTGCATTTTACTTTTCAACATGTTGGAAAGATAACATTGAGTGTCCCAAGTATGTTGGGAAGAAAAAGTATGGAGTCTCAATGATTTGATAATTACGGTTCACAGTGGATTGAGCCCGTCCCTCTTGGTAAAACTCCTTCCCTTCGAAATCTACGAGCCCCTTCACGCAATTCTCTTGCAGCGCGTAAAACTTAATCTTACCCGGTTCATGAAGATCAGCTTGTTATCTTCTTCCTTTTCGCTCTCTCCCCTGATTAGAAAGCTATGGTTCACAGTGGGTTATGCTTAGAACAGACTTGCAAGATCGATCCTGCAGTCTGATAATATGGTCACTGACAACGACGTTATGTTGATAGAGATCCTCATCTGGCTGCCGGCTAAATCCCTCATCAGATTCAAATTGGTGAGCAGGAAATGGTTCGGTTTGATCTCGAGCCATCATTTCTCCGAACAGCATACTCTGCAGCAGCGCCACAGATGCCGTCATTCCAAGTTGAGGCCTTCCCTCCTCCTCCATCTCGCAGAGGCATCAAGCTACTTGAAAGTTGGTGCCATATGTTTTCTCATCAGGGGAGTGAGCGAAAAGAAAGAAGATAGCAAGCTGATCTTCATGAACCGGGTAAGATTAAGTTTTACGCGCTGCAAGAGAATTGCGTGAAGGGGCTCGTAGATGTCGAAGGGAATGGGTTTTACCAAGAGGGACAGGCTCAATCCACTATGAACCGTAGTTTTCTAATAATTGAGACTTCATACTTTCTCTTCCCAACATACTTGGGACACCTCATGTTATCTTTCCAACATGTTGAAAAGTTAAATGCGGAAAATAAGACAATCAATGATGATTGAAGACTACATTGTGAATGACTTGAATTATTGTTGTTGATACATAGTACATATGTATTTAATTGAGAAATGAAATAATAATTCTACTTGAATATAGTAAGGTCATGTTTGATAAGTTAGTAATACCAAGATAGAGAATTATATATGGACATTTCTAATTGTTTGATATCATAATTAAGCTTAACTCAAAGCCCAATATAAGACCAGGGCCCTATCTAATCTTACCAAAATTATAACATTAACCTTGTTTATGTATCCCACCAATTTGTCAAGTTAAGCCATGTTATTTAATATACAATACAAATTTAGATAATTTCTTTTCTATCAAACAACAACGGAAATCATATATTTGCATATCTTGACATGAAGTCCGTATTTCTTATCTTGTTTTACATATTTTCTCATATCCCATCTTTTGTATTAAACGAGTCCTAAATATGTAAACTAACAACATGTGGATAAAGATTTAATGTAAAAACTTAATTTATGAATAAAATGATTTAATTTTAAAGAAAGTAATTGCTATGTCAAAGTGTAAAGTATATCCAAAAAGCTCGTTCGTTGCTTAGATTATTCGATTGAATTTGTAAGACTGACGATACTATAAATAAAATTCGAGTTTGATATCATGAGATAAATAAAGTCGCTTTTTCGTCATGCGATATGCTTCAAAGTTCCAAGGTATAGAATTCCCCGAACAACAATAGGGGAAGTCCCAGTTCCTCGCTCGTCTCAAACTCCGCCGTCGAATAAAAGATGCAGTCCGTTTACCAGCGGTTGCGCCACCACCACTTCGACCATTCACCTGCACAAATTGCCTCATTCAAATCGCTTATTCCTCTTTCCGATCGGTGTAAGTAATCCTCCGAATTTATACGCGCTCAAACTCGTTAAAGGTCCAGAAATATCTTCAAAAAGAAACGAAAGCAAATTTGTAAATGTGATTCATGGATTTCAGTTAATGGAGCAAATGATTCGAGATCCGCTTCTACACTTGCCACCAAAGGCGTGGGTCATCTAGTTCGCAAGGGCACTGGTGGAAGATCATCCGTTAGGTAATTCAATTTTTCAAATCCCTAATTGTGTTTAGACCTGATTCAAGACCTTGTTTTTTGGTTGCCATTGTATGGATTCTACTGGTAAGTCAGAAATGGCTTCATTAGCTTCCGTGTGAATGCCTTGGATTTCGATTGTAGATTATTGGTAGATTTGAGAATATTAAGTCTCCTGAGTTTCATCTCGGTTTAGGTGCGGTTGCATTTTCTTTAGTCTTAGATGTCTCAAATTGATGCAAGTTGGAATGCTTTTTTTGGTGTTTGGCAGTGGCATTGTCGCTACGGTCTTTGGCGCTACAGGATTTCTTGGGCGCTATTTAGTGCAACAGCTTGGTTTGTTGACTCTTGCTTTTGCCTCACGTTTTCAACTTAAATCAGTTACTGCACTGTGCTGCTTTTGAAGATTGCATTTTAATTTTAGTTACTTTGTTATGTTTTCCATTCTATGTTGTTAGCTAAGATGGGTTCTCAAGTGCTGGTTCCTTTCCGAGGCCCTGAGGATTCTCAACGTCACCTTAAATTGATGGGTGATTTGGGTCAGGTGACTGGCTTCTTGCATCGTATCTTATATCCAACTCATTGAAGTTCAATAATTGTTTTTACTTAAAAGATCTGAGATTTGGTACTTTGCACGTCTTGCAGATTGTTCCCATGAAATATAATCCAAGAGATGAAAATTCTATAAAGGCAGTGATGGCAAAGGCCAATGTTGTCATTAACCTCATTGGTATGATTTATGATGACATGCCAACTTATAATCTTTTCATTTTCTATTATTTATGTGTGTTCAATGTTTTTACGAGCAGGAAGGGAGTACGAGACCAGAAATTTTAGTTTTGAGGAAGTGAACCATCATATGGCTGAGAAGCTTGCTGTGGTATGTTTTATTGTTATATGGAGTACTTTCCAATTTATTCTGATGATTTTCACTGCACACCTGTTCACCCTATAGTCAGCCTCCAAAGAAACTAGTACTAGTACTATTTACTATGAGTGTTTTATCTTTCAGTGAACTATGAACTTATGCAGTATGTTGAACCTATAGACTTATTCATACTGTTAGGTTTACATGTCTCCTCCTTTTATTACTTCGTCCTCTTGTATTAGTTCCTCTTGCTTGAGGTTAAACTGAATTTAGGACATACTCTATCTAGTTAAATTTCAGTATCTTTGGACTTCTATAAGAAGTGAGAAGCTCAAGATTCAAGAATAGAGATATTACTATTAGAAAGTTTATAGAAATTGTTCTTATGAATGGTGTTGCTCATATTCATTCTCAGTGTCAAAATCTAACTAATATACTTGTTCATACTTCATCTGGAAAGCTGCTGAAATCTTAAAAAACCTAAATGTGTGTAACAAGTTAGGTAACTAAATTGGTTATAGAATATGGCAGTGGTCAATCATCATTTCTCTAAGTTGACCCTCTTGATAGTTCAAAAGAATCCCCTTCACTATTGATTGTCAAATAAATGTGGTGGAAATGTATCTCCATGATTTACTATTTTACTCTCAGTGAAGAAAATACTTTTGAAACACACTTCTGGTGTCCACTTTTATTCATCCTTATTATTGCGCATTTTTTCGCGGGGACAAACTGATATCATGATGGAACATCATACATGCACAGATTGCAAAAGAACATGGTGGTATCATGAGATACATCCAAGTTTCGGGCTTGGGAGCATCACCATCATCTCCATCCAGAATGCTTAGAGCTAAAGCAGCTGCTGAAGAAGCTATCTTACGAGAACTACCCGAGGTTAATTTTTCACTATTTTTTACAGTTTCACATGGATCTAGAATTGCTTGTTTACTTGGTTCTTCTTCCCTGGATAGATCATTAAAATATTGGAAGCAAAATTATAATATTATGGACTCACTGTTGTATGTATGATTTCTCATGAAGTATTTAAACCAATCATGATCATATTTTGCTTTTGCTGTAACTCTGATGCTTGTTATTTCTCGGGCCAAAAGTGTGGTGCTTGTAACTATATTATAGCTTTATTTTATTCATATATCTCCTTATTTGTCAGGTCACAGTTATGAGACCTGCTGTGATGATTGGTACAGAGGATAGGATATTAAACCCATGGGCACACTTTGCTAAAAAGTACAGCTTTCTCCCACTTATGGGGGGTGGATCAACTAAGTATGCTCTACTAAAACCTTTTGTTTTTTGGATGATTTCTTAGTCATTGTTAAACCAGAATCTTATCATCATGCCATTCGCAGAATTCAGCCTGTATATGTAGTTGATGTTGCTTCTGCTATTATTGCCGCCTTAAAAGATGATGGATCCAGCATGGGAAAGACTTTTGAACTTGGTGGACCAGAGATTTTTACCATTCATGAATTAGTATGCCACTAACCTACCTGTTCCCTGTCCACAAAAGAACAAATAACTGATAGCGTGCTCTGGAAAATCTGTCATTCCCCTTTCTTTGTTTATTTTTCCCTGGAAACAATAATAACAAATTTTGCATTACTGCAGGCGGAACTTATGTATGACACCATTCGTGAATGGCCTCGCTATGTGAAAGTTCCTTTTCCTGTGGCTAAGGCAAGTCCTTCCCACATCTTTAAACACTTATCTGCTGTAGATAATTATGTAATTTCAATCTCATCTCATTCTGGAGTTTGCTGAATCTTCTCCCATCCTCTCTTTGTAATATGTGCCATTTGCCAATGCTATTTTAAAAAGTCGCAAAAATTTGATGATCAATGTTTTGGTTATGTTCAACAAAGATTGAAATCTATACTTCTATGGTGTAGATATTTTGTTGTGTAAATCTCACCTCTTGCAGGTGCTATATAAATGAGGATTTCTTTTTCAACTTCCAAAATCTCTGCCATTTGCTTGTGCATTGTTCTGTAACTCAAGAATGTGACAACGTATCAGCCTTCAGATTCAGTATGCTTAAGAGAAATTGATAAGTACCTTGCTTTATCATATTCGAGAAGATGTTAATATTGGCAAGTTTACAAGAGAGAATTTATGCAATCATCCACCCTGCAGTTTCCTTCCACACTTTTTCTCAACTTTGTTTTTTCCCTTTACCCTTCATTGGCCATATCATTCTGTATCATGTTCATTTGGTTGAGATTGCCTGGTGGGAAGTAAACTTTTCTAAAAAAAAAATTTCCTTTCCCAGTCTTGGGGTTTTGGGTAGAGAGGGTTGGTAGGCGTTCATATCAGGTTATGGAATGAAGATGCGACATAATTTACATGTTTCATGAAGAAGTTCATTTCTAAAATTTGAACTTCTAGTGTGAACACTCCCTAATTAGTTTTGATCCGGATCGTGTTACTTAAATTTCTACAACTGTTTGGTGACATGTTTGGTTTCAGGTACTTGCAACACCCCGTGAATTATTGGTTAATAAAGTTCCGTTCCCAATGCCTGTCCCTACCATATTCAATCTCGATCAGATTGAAGCCCTTTCCACTGATACAGTGGTTTCTGATAATGGTAGGTGTCTTTCTATTTGTGTGTTAAAAGATTCCCACTTCTTCCAATATTGAGTTCTCATGAATACATTTTTGCACGCCAGCTTTAACATTTGAGGATCTGGGAATTACGCCGCGCAAGCTGAAGGGTTACCCAACCGAGTTTCTCATACAATACCGTAAAGGTGGACCACAGTACGGTTCAACAGTTAGCGAGAAAGTATCGCGATCATGGGATTGAGGTTGAGCCTTTTTAGCAGACATTTGAGGTAGGGACGTTTGTTGCCTGCATTCCTGCTCCATTCTGTATGATAATGTTGTGACCTCATTGTTGTGGCGATGGTGGAAAATGCTAATCAGCTGAAACTTGTTCAGTTGGTTTAAATCTATAATAAACGGATCAGTTCAACCTCCAAAGCCAGGTTGAGAGCGCCAATTTCTTTGAAAAGTCAAGCTCTTCAATGGATAATTGATACTACTAGTATTTTTATTTCTTTTTACCCTTTTATTTTTCAATGCATGAGTTATTATTTTTCCAAGGCAAAACGCGTTCTTGATAAAATTGACATGGCATGACTTTTTTAGGACCGACGTATAATAACTCTTGGATTTTGTTCCAATGTTAAAACGAAGGAAAGAATGTCAAACCATTTTTGTGGTCGCCTAGACTTTGGGTGCATCAGTTTTATGTTGCTAAATGCTAATACATCAAAGTTGGTGGATTTTTCAGCCATTAATCATAATAATTTAAATATTAATCAACCAATTTAAATTAATAAAGTGTTTTAGCAATTTGGTGTTGACATAAATTTTAGTAAGCAAAATTTATAATTTAATTGACAATCATGTCCGGTATAAATCTGTTTCATAAGATGAGATTCGTAATGAATTTATAATATTTTATTATAAAATTTATAGTTGACGTCGAAAACATAAACACGGATTGTCGTTGTGTATGTGGGAGAATTCGTCGCTGACTTAAATCAGAAATAAAGACGCCATGGCTGAATCACGAGACTCCCATTTAATCACAGTTGACCGCCGCCGGCACCCTTTTCAGCCCTCGGCCGACGCATCCGCCCACGTAATAGTTAATACTATTATGTACTGTACGATATTCTTTCCACTATAAAAGAATGAATTGATTCAAACGTGAGAATTCCAACATATTTTAATCTTATTCGTGGTTAAAAGTGATGCAGCTGTAGTTTTGCCAGTATTATAAATTCCATAAATCAGTGTTTCCACCAACTATTGATCGCATATACCGAGGCCACCAACCAACCCTTCTCTAAAACACATCCGGATTTTGATTTTTGAGGGGAGGAGGAGAGATGGTGAGTTTGGAGGCGGATCACGAAGGCGGCGTTGCCAAGAGGCTGTGGAACAAGTTCAAGAATGATAGGGATTTAGCTCTTTACAGCCCTTTTGTTGTTTGCTTGGCTTCTGGCACCTTGGACCCCACCTCTTTTCTTCATTGCATCTCTCAAGATTTCTACCTTCTTCAGGCTTTTGCTCACGCGTAATTAACCTCCTTCCTCCCCCCTCTCTCTCTCTCTCTGCATCTTGCATCAAGATTTCGTTTTTGAGCTTTTGGTTCTTCAAATCAAGTTTTTTTAATATGTTTCCTTGTATTACTTTGGTACATTCTACATTGGAAAATTGGAATTATAGGCTTGATTGAATGGGGGTGGATTTATTTTTCGGCCAAAATTGGTTCGTTGAAGGAGTTGTGCATTTGCAGATATGAACTAGCAGAAGAGTATGCAGATGATGATGAGGACAAGGAGGCCATTGGCAAGTTGCGAAAGCGTGTCTTGAAGCGGCTTCGAAACCAGGATAAACTTATTTCTGTAAGGGTTTAATTGTCGAATTGTTTCTATTTTTAGTTTAAAATACTTTCACAAGTTTAATGCTGATAGCTAGTCCAATTTTTTGTTGTAAAAGCAGAAGTTTCATGGATTAGGTTAGGACTTAATGGGCTAGATATAAGATGAAATGTAGAGTTTGAGGTGATTGTAGACATTCATTAATTATGTATGTAGTGAAGAACCATTTTCCCAAAACATCTTCAAAGTAGTAATATAGAAAGGGAATGGAGATCATGGAAATTCATTATGTTCTTGCTACTTGTTCTACTACATTGGTTTATATGGTTAAAGCCCTGAAATAGTTTTGAGCTCATATGACTAGAGGCCTTAATTATATCTACTGTTTGTTATATTTAAGGTTTTGATAGTAGTCTACCATTGTAGGAATGGGGTTTTGAGCCTCCTAAAGAGCATGTTTGCGATGATGCCATATCAAAGTATACCGAGTTCTTGATGGAGACAGCCTCAGGGAAAGTCGGAGGAGAGAAATTTGCTGTCAAAATTGTTACACCTTTTGAGAAAACTAAACTGGCTGCGTATACGCTGAGCGCCATCTCACCGTGCATGAGGCTCTACAGTTTTATCAGTAGAGAGATCCAGGCTCTCCTAGACCCCGATGAGGGCAACCACATCTACAAGAAGTGGCTCGACAGCCTGTCTTCCGAAAAATTTGAGGTCTGTTTCACTGCCTGGATGCTGATTCTCGTATGATGGCAGTGTCTGTTTGTTGTTACCCAACACTGAAGTGAAAAGAGCTTCAAAAACTAGAACTAACATAGCTTCTTTATTTTGCTGCTTTAAATCTAGGCATCAGCTTCGAGAATTGAAGACTTGCTTGATAAATTAAGCATTTCTTTGACCGGTGAAGAGCTAGATGTCGTGGAAAGGCTCTATCATCGGGCCATGAAACTCGAGATAGACTTCATCTGGTCCCAATCAATTGTTCAGCAAACCATAGTTCCCTTTTCACTACTCCACAACAGTGTCGAAGACAACCTCATCACTTTATGCGACTTCGACTTGACATGTACAGCTATTGACTCCTCTAACCTTCTAGCAGAGCTTGCAATTGTAGCAGCAACCAATACTACCGAGCCACAGCTCCCATCATCAGCTGATATTAGGACCATGTGGAATGATCTCTTCAGCCAATATGTGGAAGAGTATCAAGAATGTATAGAAAGCATCGTGCCTAGTGAAGCATGTGTTGATGATTCAAGCAAAGGTTTGATTTGTTTTTATCTATTTACCATATATCATCCAGTCGATGTGGTTAAGTGAAATGCTATCTTGTAACTACAGGGACAGGATTGGATTACGAAGGTCTGTGTAAAGCAATGGAGCAGATATCTGAAGTCGAGAAGCGAGCTACTTCAAGAGTCATCCACTCTAATGTATTGAAAGGATTGAATCTAGCAGAGATAAAAAGGGCTGGTGAGCACCTCGCCTTCCAAGATGGTTGTAAGCGATTCTTTCAGGATCTCGTGGAATGCAAAAAACGCGCTGCAGACATTCATGTGTTGTCATACTGTTGGTGTGGTGATCTAATCAAATCTGCCTTCTCATCAGGTATACTTTGTTGCAATGTGTGCGCTAATATTTTCAACCTCTGCGTTTCAGTTTTAACCGCTCTTTGTTACCAGGAGAAGAAAATGTGTTGAATGTACACTCAAACAACTTAGTCTACGAAGCATCTGTCTCCACTGGTGACATTACAAAAGACATGGAATCCCCCATGGACAAGCTTCGAGTTTTCAATGATGTCACCAACCGCGAAAATGGTGGTAAAGCCTCAACAGTTTACATTGGGGGTACGGCTGGTGACTTGTTGTGTCTGTTGGAAGCGGATTTTGGCATCGTGATTGGCTTGAGCAGCAGCCTTGAGAGGCTCGGAAAACATTTTGGCATAGCTTTTGTTCCATTGTTCTCTGGTCTAGTGAGCAAGCAGAGGGAGCTTCCAGAAACGGGGATTTTGAGTCGCGATGGAAGATCCAACATTCTATATACGGTCTCTAGCTGGGACGAGATACACACCCTCATTTTGGGGAGGTAGACGCCCGTCCCATCCTCTACGGGATGTGCATACAGGAAAATAGTAAACTTAGAAATGGTTAGTTTTGTTGTTATAAATGTATGGCTGGTGGCTCTTGATCCTATTGTTTTTGGTGTGAGGATTGAAGGCCTATGGTAATATTTATTTGTTGTATTAGTAGATTGGATTGATTAGATGACAAGTAGTTGAAGTGAATTACATAAATCTTCTGCTTGCTATTATAAATAATGTGGAGTACACGAGAATTTTTCAAATATGGGGGTTGCTGTTTGTACTTGAAACATTTCTTATAGTAATAGAAGATTTATTACTCATCAAAAGCAAAGGAAAATGACTCGAGCTTGAGCTAAATAGTTTTAAAATTATAACAATTCAAAAGCCATTAAAAACTAAGCCAATTTATTTATTTTATTGGATTCAATCCTCGGTTATTACTATCTCTATCCACATTAAGCGTCATATTTAGTGTGAGGGCGGATTTTAGTAAATATAAAGAAAATAAGTTGAATACGTTAGTATACAGGTTCTACTTATATATATTAGTTTTATAATAAAATGCGAGTAGAATTGGTTGCGTGGGATCTATTTACAATTTATGATAAAAGTGAAATGCGACTCTTATTGGGGACAAATCGAAATGGCAAAATGTAAAACTGAATGTGGGATGGAGCTAGAGATGCTCAAGGTTTTCGGTTCGGACGGTTAACCGCGAAACCGTAACCGGTGGTTCCGGTTTCGAACCGGAACCGTGATATTTAAATCAAACCGAAACCGTCACTTTTGGAACCGTGGCTCGATTCAGGTTCCAAATTTCCGGAATCGGAACCGGCGGTTCCGGACGGTTCTAGACCGGAACCGCGAAAAATCACCGGAAAAACGTGAAACCGTGCCGAAATCGGTGTTCCGGAACCGTGAAAAACCTTTAAAAATCGCCAATTATCTGACGGTTCCGAACCGGAACCGAAACCATAACCGCGAAACACCCTCGCGATTCGGTTCTGGTTCAACAATTTCTAAAATCGGAACCGGCGATTTCGAACTGTAACCACCGATTCCGAAACCGTAAGCATCTCTAGATGGAGCCAATGTACTCATAGAACGTGGTAAAAAACAGAGCATCAAAAAAAAAAAAACATAACATTATAGCGCTATATAGTAGTGGGGCTAAAATCGGCAGGACCGCAGTCTTTCATTTCAAAACCCTAACCCTACATTACCAATTCCGAATCCTCTTCTCCTTGTATAAATAACCTATCACTCCTCTTATTTTTGATATCTCAATCAAGCAGCTCTTCTTTTGCTTATCGTCTTTGTTTATTTTCTGTATTTACATTCGAAGTTTTGTGATGGGTGGGCGATGATGCTAAACAGTAAGGCTTGTTTCTCAAAACATTCGCAGTGGCCGCCTAAGTGCTTTCGCCTTCGCCGGGCTTGAGAGCATATGCTGCTTTTTTTCCTTCCTTGGATGTCTGAGCCGCCCCATTCTATTTTCCATTCATTTTTCTTCTTTTGAATTGTTTCGGATGATGCGTTGAATTGAATGATGAAAATATCAGACGGATTCCCAATGAGATTTCGATCTGTGATCACTACCAGCTACTTCTGACTCTCTTGCCATCATCATCTTTCTTTTTCTTTTTTTTTTAATTTTCTATCATAATTTGTTTTATCGCGAGATTATATTTGCCACTCTTCGACGAATTCCTATTCTATTTAATTTATATTTTTTTTTTCAATTTTGATTCATCTTTGGATCTGGTTTCGTGGAACAAGGATTACAAGTTAGCATCTTGAAGTTATCCATTTTTTTCTTGCATTTATTTTGACTATCCCCGAGTTTGTAGTGGTCCTCTTTCGACTAAGACCATTTGAGAAATTCCTCTTTGGCTTCTGTTTTGAGAACATAAAATTTGATATAGAATGGAGATATTGATAAATTTCACATTTGTCACAATTCTGGTAAAAAAAATCGATGTTAATACGTTATAACAATTCTAAAGAATCGACTTCAAGATGTTAAAAACTTAAAACCGTTCGAACAACGTGAGATTGCAAGAAGAAATCAAGTTTGCTCAGTTTATCAAATAACTCATCGTTTTATCGTAATGAAAAATCGCTAAAAAAGTCATTGAAACTAATCTAAATTAAAATTCGGAAGTGTTTTCCCCCTGAAATGAATCAAGAATCATACTGGTACTCCAGGAGATCCTTTAGTCCGTCCTCAAAAATCCCAACTTGTAAATAACACAAATTTTAATATTTTGTTAGTAAAATTTAAAATATATGAATAATGGGATGGGAGAGTGATCAATTGCTAACTCATCCCGAAGTTGCTAACTATAACTAATTTAAGACCATAAGATTTTAAAAATCTTGTGGTCTACAATTTGCCATGTGTAATTTCATTTTTCATTTTTTAATATTAAAAAGATAATAACAAGTATCAAATTTAGGGTTTAGAAATATAATGTCAATACAGTGTATGAAATACATCAACACGAAGACATAATAATGTCAACACAATTTCATATTGACATTTTACAAGCATAATATTGACATATTATGTAAGGTGTATTGACATAAATCTGTACGTAAAAAATATGAAATTTAAAAAAAAAAAAATCAAATTTTGTGCATGTAGTATATCGTTGGAATCCTTATAAAATTATCTTTAATTTGATATATGTTATATGAATTTAAAGTTTTGAGATTTCTTTTAAAAGTTAGTTATAACTAACTTGACACTAATACCCCTATTGATATTTATTAGAATTTACCCTATAGCCTTATTGATGTTTTTGTTGATCGTATTGATATTTCGTGGTTGATGATCTAGGCCTTTAATTTGAATATCTAATGATTATTATTGAGTTGTAGTTAGCAATTAAGCATTGAGTTAGCAATATAACACTCCCCTATTGGGATGTATTCAAATCCTTTTAATATCTTTTGTCCTTTTTCCTTCTTAATCCTAGCCCCACGATTTTGTCATCTGACGGTTAGATTAATATCACGTGTCATTTAATAATGCACATTTTCATTCTAATAATGCACAGTGGCTAATAATGCAACATTATAGTATAATAATGCACATTTTCATTCTAATAATGCACAACATTATAGACTAATAATTCATTGATCACAATCATCCAATTCAATGATCCAAGGACTGAGATTAAGAAGGAAATAGGACACTTAGGTGCAAAGGAGCCTAACGCACCCCTATGAATATTTTTGCATATTTAGGACTTAGTCCAATTTTGGAAGATTGACTAAAAATGCTAAACTTAATTTATTTCACTTTTTGAGGATGGAGGGAGCACGAGGAGGACAATATTTCAGTTAAAGATTTAGCTGTACAAAATCACATTGGGTAGGAGAGCAAATACTCTTGAAGTGAAAGACTTTATTGGTTGTTAGAGCGTCTTCGCTCCCACTAGTACTTCCCACAAAAACTTTCTGCCACGTCATCATTATGACTTCCCATTGTATTAGGACTTCCTACTAAGACTTCCTATATTAAAATTAAATTCACAATTAAAATTAAAATTTACGAAATTAAAATTCGACACAAATACGAACGGAGAAATGTGAATATTTCATTAAAAAAAAACATACATCATATTAAAAGAAAAAAAAATTACATAGTAGATAAAAAAAAAAAAGCAACCACATCAATGTCCACCCCTCCACGTCCAAACCTCTTCAATGATATCCTCCTGAAGTCGAATATGAGCATCTCTTTGCCGCATGTCGGCAAATGCGCGCAACCGCTCAACCTCTCCATGAGGTACCCCCATGTTCACATTCGCGCTGGCCACGCCGTGGCTTGGACCGGCACCCGTATCATCTTCGTTGGTCCACTGAGTCTGTTCGTCCCCTTCACTCTCGACAATCATGTTGTGCAAAATGATACGTGCGTACATGATGTCGCCGATGTTGGGAATATACCACTGCCGTGTCGGACCCTTCACCATCCCCCATCGACTCTGGAGCACACCAAATGCGCACTCCCTCCTGACGGCTCGCAAAGTAGGACTTCTTTGGTCCGATCGCATGCTTGATCGTCTTCACAAAGACGGGTCAGTTTGGGTATATCTCATCCGCCAAATAGTATCTCACATTGTGCTGGTTGCCATTGGCGACAAAACTGATGGCGGGACCAACGCCATTGCACTGATCGTTGAACATGGGCGACGACTAAAGGACGTTGAGGTCGTTGTTCGACCCGGCGACTCCAAAATAAACATGCCATATCCACAGCCAGTAGTCAGCACAGCTTCAAGGATCATCGTTGGATGCTTGGCTTTGAAGCCGGAAGTGTGTATCCCCTCCAGGCGACGGGGCAGTTCCTCCACTCCTAATGCATACAATCTATGCTGCCCAACATCCCAGGGAACCCGTGCACCGACCGTGCATATTTATCAGCCGCTGGCAGTCTTCGGGGCTCGGACGCCGAAGATACTGATCCCCGAATATCGATCTAACGCCCGCGCAAAAATTCAGCAGACACTCGACGGCTGAAGACTCGCCAATGTGGAGGTACTCGTCGAACATGTCGGTCGGGCCTCCGTACGCCAGTTGCCTGATTACGGCAGTGCACTTCTGTACGGCCGTGTGTCCGGGTTTGACAGCCGCATCCTCCCTGATCCTGAAAAACTCGTATCTTCTCTCTAAAGCACCCACGATATGCATAAACAGAGGACGATGCATCCTAAAACGTCGCCGGAATAAGGCATCCCCAAAACGCGGCTGCGGAGCAAAGTAGTCCTCATACAACCGAATATGTGCAGCAATGTGGTCCCGGGGTACATGACGTCGGTGATGGATCGGGCGAGGTATCGCCGCCGCCGCTGCCGGAGCAATCGATCAATCGCCTCTTGCACATCGAGATCCAATTCATTATCACTATCACTATCACTAGCGCCTCCGCCACTACCACCCGCACGACTACTCGCCATTCTAGATATACTTGAAAATAGAGTTTAGAAAGAGAATTTGCCAACACAAGTGGTGTGAATGTAATGAAGTTCAACGAGCCCTATTTATAGAGTTTTTTTAAACAAAAAAAAAATAATTTAAAACTCGAACGTCCGCCCGCCCGTGGGGGTGACGGGCGAGGCCATCCAACGGGCATATGGGACGGGCGTGGGCACCCTTCCCCTTCACTACGGCGGACGTCCGGTCGGACGTCGGCAACATCCTATCGCGACGTCCACCATTGGAGACGCTCTTAGTACGAATTCAATGAAAACAAGATCCGTATAAATGAGCTTTTAAGGTAAATACTAGTACTAAGAAAATTGAAAACTTACAATCCATTCCTACACTTAGTATCATTTCTCAACTATTATGCCTTTGAAGTTTCAAATGGAATATAACCAACAGTACAAGGCCGAATTTTTTCTTTTCGGTTCCATTGTTTCCAATAAAAAAACTAACATCTCTTTAATTTCTCACTACTGATACAACAAGAACCCCTCACCCCCAAAATTGGAAGATGAAAAGCAACAAAGAGATTACGGCAAAAACCCATAAACGTGAGAAAATTTGAGTCCCAAGGCCACTCAGAAGATCTCTCAAAATAAGGTTTCATATAAAAAAAAGACATCAAACAAAAGGAAGCATTTGCTTCAGCAATAAAACTGAAAGTCATGGCAACATGCCAACCACTTTTGTTATTGAATGATACAACACTACATCAAGTGCAACACCAAAACCATAAGTTACAAGTTCTAACTCTGGTCTTTGCTGCACTTCGCTCACCTACCAGAACTCCTTCCACCGCGCCCACCTCTGCCTCGAATCCCGCTCCCTGAACAAGAAAATTTCAAGACACGAATATTGTCAGAAAAGGACATTCAATCCATATATATCTTCTGGGCTTTAAAATTCCAGATAAAAACATTGTCTAGTGCTGAGTATTCCATATATCTAGGAAGCCAAAAAGTTTCTTGAATGAAGAGATAAGAAATCCACAGAAAGCAATTAAGGCATATCAAATTTATAATAAAATGTAGCAGGGGGAGATGCATACTTCCACCGCGAGCAGCACCACTGTTTGGTCTTCTCTCCTCAACATATACTTTCCTTCCACCCAATTGAATAGGAGAAGCCTATCAAAGAAAAGGCCGTTAATTCAAATTAAGGAACATAAAAGTGAGGCTCGAGTATGGAGTATAGACGCCATCTAAGACATTAATGATATCATAGATGACAAAGATAAGCTACAACCAGAAACAGACTATGTTTCTTCAAAGTTATAAATTGTAACAACATCAGACTCATCCCAAAAGCACACCACCTACAAAAGGATAATTTACTATAGTCACAGCATGGAAAATCTCTATATGCGTTTGTTACTTTTTTAAGTTGCACGTTTCTCATCTATATAGCTTTCAAATTCTCAACTGATCAAGTGCCAAACTGCTAAGCAGGGGCACCAGCTAAAATGCCCTCAAATAGCATGATTGAAAGAGTTGCCACCTTTTTCTCTAGACACTAGATAAATGATTATACACCATTGTTTTTTCCTCAAAAGTACTCCCTCTGTCCCTATGTAGTTGAGTCGTATTCTTTTTTGGATTGTCCCACTGCAACCGAGTCATTTCTTTTTTTTGGAAAAAAGCAACCTATTTCTTCTCACTTACTTTATTCTCTTTTCATCTCTATTTTTTTCCTTTCCTACTTTATTCTCCCTTCACTTAACACAGTTTTAACATAATTTCTTAAATCGTGCCGAAAAGAAACGACTCTACTACCTAGGGATGGAGGGAGTAGTAAGTTCCATACCTTGAGAGCATTCCGAACACTTTGAATATCTTCAAACTCAACAAAGGCATAACAGACACCAGTATCCTGTATACCAAGATATTTTTCAGAGATTCCACGACCAAATAAATTAAAATAAAAAAACTATATAGGAAAGAAAAATACCATGCGGTTCCTCAAGAAGATTCCATCATACTTGATTCTCCCAAAATTTTCGAACTCTTGCTGAAGATCAAGGGTTGTTACTGATGATGGCAAATTTCTCACATATACAGATTTTGGTTCTCCTGACAAAGTAAATGTCATCAAATTGAATGTGTTAGGGAATCAATTAATTAGCAGTCAAAATATTCATAAGTAGAAAAGTTAGGCAAATATTATAAGCCATATTTCCTGGTCAAGAATCCATCAATACACCTCCTAGCAGGTCATGAGAACAAATAATAAAATGTCATCCACACCCAAAGCTGAGCCTTATATAACATACAAAGATTCAGACTTTTTAAGTTTTAACCATCTTATTAACGGAACATCCCAAGAGTAAGACACAGCAAATACAAAATAATTTGTGGTTTAAATGAACAAAAAGAGGTTAGATATTCAGGCTTTTTGCATGCTTTCATGAGCACAGCTATAAAGAAATTGTCATCCATTACCTTCTTGTGCCGATAAGGATTCTTCCATGACATCCAGACCAGATGATGGAGGAGTAGAGATTGGCTGCTGCACCACTGGCTGTGAAATATGGTCCCAGTTTGTAACAGGTGGTCTCGGAGTGTAAGCTGGTTGAGAAATCGGTGGGGGTTGAACTCTTCCTTTAACTCGCAACTTATAATTCAAGAGGGAGTCGACAATTAGACATAGTTATAATAAGTAACTGGATTTAAAGTTGAAAGTAGGATATATTTGATCTCGAAATCCAAGAAATTTCTAGGTTGACATTTACTAGATAAATTAGCAACACTATAAATGAATGAATATGTCAAGTTTTTAGAAGAGACAACCCGCCTGAGCCTGAAGGTGATAAAGATTGACATATCTCAAATTTCAAAGCTTTAAGTAAGCAAAGATTAATAGCACTTGAGATGCCACAAGAGCTCAACTGTATAAATGCAAAATTGTTCTTATTAGACACATACATGCAGGAACAGTGGAACACAGCCACATATGATCAATATTAAGCTAATACTATTACTCAATCCTAGACTAATGCTTAGCTTTCCCAGTTAATAAATGTGTAGCAGTTTAATATTGAACTTCTGCATCTTCAACTTGCTATCAGGTAGGACAACTCAGTCACATTCTTGGACTGTGACGCAAAATAAATCTAAGCTGGCTTAAAGATAGTGTCAATCTAAAATTTTGTGTAAGCTAAGACAAATGATACTTACTATAGAAGCATAGGTGAGTTTCTCTGGTTCTCCAATGGGTTCCTCCACAAAAATCTGAGGTTCATGCACAGCAGTTTGTGGATTTTGAAGCACGTGACTTGTTTCTTCATAATGTTGTTCCTCTTCAAATCTGTCAACTTCAGGCTCCGGCACCTGCTCCTGCTCTGGCACCAGCTCCGGTTCTGGCTCAGGATCCTGTCGAAGATGCTCCTCGTAATTGTATTCTTCAACTGGTTCAACTCCTTCGACATGAACAGTGTTACCATAATCACCTACCTCCTCCTCCAATGCATAATCGGAAACTGTTATAGTTGTAGAACACACTGAATCAGACTATTGATAACGTGTCTCAACTACCACATATTGAGCTTCAAAAACATGTTGGGCTCAAAATGAAAAGACTTTCTGATCATGAAGTCCAGAAGTTTCATTACCATTAGTCCGTGTAATGAAAAAAGACCACATGAAGTAACGGATATTGAAAAAAAAGTAGGAGTAGTAATTTTTGCAGAATCAAAACTTTCACCTTATGTATTAAACAAACTTCTACTTCAAGAAGATAACTGTGAGTTCATACGAATATAAAATATTCAGGAAAATGTAGCATTGGTGTAGGTTAAGTTCAAATTGGTTAAACATGCATTTACTTCTGCATCAAAATCTTAGCATACATTTAACACATGAAACCTTGTTTAAAGGCATTAATGGAAATAATAGTTTTCATTTATGCCTAATAGAAAGAAAATTGTGCAATGAACTCTAGCCCTACTTCAGTTGAAGAACAAGGAAAGTAATAACTTTGGTAAACTGATACAGTTGAGTATCGGTATGTTCGTAATAATTTTCAGTAACAAGACACTGTATAGTGGTTCAGACTATATCTAATTCAAGTAATGCCTTGAATTTCAGTACATACACCAACCATTAAAAAAAAATTTAACAAACACAAGAACCTTTGCTTGTGCCTCTTAGTGATAAGGATGATATTTGAGCACTATACAGGAAGCATATTGAAAATTTTGAAAAGACTACGTGCAGTCTATTATACCAGGTGGATCAGGAAGATGAGATGAACTAGTCGGCCGATAATCAACATGCTGTTCCTGAACGGGAGCTGAAGGTTGGTGTGTCACCTCATCATCGGCAAAATGAAACATATCATTCAGAACAAAGTAACCTTTCTCTTGAGGAGCAAGGAAAAAGGTCTGCACAAATTTCCTCCAGTAACTGAAGTCTCTCAACTTGACAGAGCCAGTGACAACTACAAGAACACCTCCATTCCATGATTCAAGTGACTTTATTGTCTTGATCTCAATTCTCAAAAAATTAAGAGACATAAGCACCTCATGAATTTTCTGCAGCAAGAAAGACATACAAGTGCATTATTCAACTGCAAAATAGGCTGGGATCATGTAAGCAATGATTACAATCCAGAAGAGATCCAGCAGAAAATTCCAATGCAGATGGATTAAAAGGTTTAGATGGAAGAGCTCGACATTGGCCTCAACGACAAGAGCAAAAGCGAAAATGTTGCTTCAAGAAAGAAGACACTTAAAATAGAGAACAGACAATTTCAATTGCTTCGCACATGAGTAATTAGTACTAAGCTGCTTAAGCCACAGCCAAGGAGCACAAGAGACTGCACAGGCCACCGGATCTGTTTGCACCATATGATACCAAATAAAAAAATCTCTGATCCATGGAATTAGATCCAAATCAAAGTTAACATACTTTTCTACTAATAATGAGTTATAAAAAGTTAAGCAAATTAACCAGAGCCAAACACTTTTAATCGCTCAAAACATAGATTAAGATCTGCGAAGTGTGAAACGGCATTTACCATCATATCCGTGGCGGACTCGCTGAATTCTCCATCAACTCGCATCATAGAGCTCGAATCATTGTAAAATTGATGCACATACTCCCGCTGCTGCTGAAACACCTGATAGTACTGCTGAACGAAGTACGAACCAACCTGAAGAATTTCAAAAACCACGATTAAATCACATAGCTATACGACAGTGAAGAGACGAACTCACGACTACTCGCAAAACATGGGGAGCGAATCCGAAAGGAGATTGTAAGACTTACCTGCGATGCAGTGACTTGAGCTGCGTACTGGTTCGCCATTCTCCGATCGAATCCGCCGACGGCGATGATAAACCCTAGATCGAGATTTCTCGATTCGAAATGGAATTTCGTCGCTCGCGTTAATTTGAATAATTAAAGGAATTTATCCCGCTGTTTCACTGATTTACGAGAACGGCTTTTCGGAAAAGAGACGATAAATTCTTATATATTTCTGGGTTTTTTCGTTATTTTCTTTTGTCAGTGAATTGAATCCGACGTTACGTCACCGTTGTTTCGTATAGGTTTAAGAGGATCTTGACCGTCGAATGTGAATTCTTAGGTTGTGCTATCGAATATTTTGGTTGTGCTATCGAATAATTTGATAATTTAGGTAATCGCAAAATGTGGTAAATTTTGATTTACGAACTTAAACATTTTTTTTTTTTTTTTTAAATTCAAACTACTATAAATCATATGTTATGAACATAATAAATCAACCGTGGTTGATATAATTAGTTTAAATATTCAAACTTCACTCAAAATTATAGGGGCACATAAATTTATTTTGAAGGCGTTTTTTTTTTTTGGTTTTTTTGAAGGAGCTTATAACTTGTGTGATTAATCAAAACTCGTATAAATGAGAGAGTATAATGAACTAGAGAGATCATTGTCAATATTTAGTAGTACTTTAGTTTCTTAATAAACATGTTAACTAATTTTGTTACTAATATATTGGAGTTTTTCAATATTTTTCTAAAAAAAATCGTTTAAAATACTTCTCCATATTCCAGCCACGGCCGGTGGCATGGAGCAAATTTTTGACAAATTGAAAAAAAAAATCTTAGTCTTAAAAACCCAATTATGTTTATGTGACTTACAATTTGGAAGACAGACTTCCATCACATATCCATATTGGTCATTCGATTCATTTAATTGATTATCTTTTTTAGTTTGGCATACATATAATACTGATAACAAACCACACACTATAAATTTTGATATTACGTAAAAGTTTACGAATATTGTAATTGCAAAAATTCAAAGAACCTAATTTAATTGGGATATTTCAAAAGTCATGTTATATTTTCTAATTTTGGTCGAAGGCTTTGCAAAATTTGGTAATTAACCTTAAAAATATGCATACATGAACTTCAAAAAATATGTTATTGTTGGGTGATGAGATTCGCATTAGGTGAGATGTCTAGGTTATATAACTCGATCATTCTAATAAAAGAAAATTGCTAAGTGATTAAATAATGGCACACGAAATACTCATTATTTGTTGGGCATAAGTTAAGGATTTGTTTATGCAGTTATTCACTTTCCTAGTCAATAGAATCATTGACCCATATGAATCGCCTTTAATTCACTTTCATTCTACTCATTAGAATTTTCTTTTATCTTTACTTTTTGTTGTGCATAATTAAGAATTTGCAGTTATTTCCTTTCCTAGTTAATAGAACCGTTGACACATACTGATCGACTTTAATTCACTTCCGTTCTATTAATCAGAATTTTATTTTATCTTTATTTTTCATAATTTCCATTGCCTATATGAAGACACATGTCAAAAACCATGACAAGACATCTAAGATTACAGGAGTATATTAGTTGACTTAACTCACTTCCTTTCTAATTATTAGAATTTAAATTTGTTTTTGTTTTTTCAAAATTTTCATAACCGAAACCGTAAGAATTTATCCGAACCGAAACCGTCGATTTTTGAGCCGTGGTTCGGTTCAAGTTTTAAAATTTTCGAACCGAAATCGTGCCGGAACCGTCGGTTCCGGGCGGTTCAAATCCAGAACTGCGAAAAACCGCCGAAAAACCATGAAATCAAGCCGGAACCGCAAAAACCTGCGGTTCGAAACCGTAAAAAACCGTCGGTTCGAAACCGAAACTGGCGGTTTTGGAACCGGAACCGGAACCGGCGGTTCCGAACCGTAACCACCGGTTCCTGAACCGTGGGCACCTCTAACCGGAACTGACCGAATAAGCAGGCCTATCTAGATGTGTTTTGCCTCTATATGTTCAAATCTTCCACAACATTGTTCTAATTATTCATCATTATTCTTCAATCAACTGACGAGGATTATATCATTATGGTTCCTCACTTCATCCTTTACCAACTAGCATATCCTTCCATCTACGAGTCAAGCGATGAGCTGGAACTTTGATTTCGTTGTTAGTTTATTTTTTTATTATCAGACAAACATAAATTTTTAAGGTCGTATAATGGTGAACTCGAACTCGTAACCTTTGGTCCAAGCATGGACTAACTCATGACCTTTGGTCCAAGCATTGACCAATATACCAATTGACCAAGACACATTTGTTAGTTTACTTCATACATTTCCATGCAGCTCACACACTAGGCTAATTTCCAAGTTAGCGCATTCGGCGGTCTCGGCGGTATAAAGGGATCACCTACTACAATTCATACTACTTTTCCTAATACATTATAAAGTGAAAAAGTAGATCCTCTATTTACAAAAGAGTAAAAGTCAAAATTGGTCCTGAACATATGACCATTTTATCTTTTTGGTCATAAACATTATCTTTTGGATTTTTTGGTCCTGAACATATGAAAATTTGATCATTTTGGTCCTCCATCAGCATTTCCGTTAAAAACTAACGGTCAACGGGTTTAATCCCGATTTTGACCAAATTAAACTTTTAATTCTGATTTTTTACTTCCTAATTAATTCTCTAATTATTTTTATAAATATTCTTTTAAAATTCCCTTATTTCTTCCGATCCCAGAAACGGCGAACCCGTCTACTCCTCCGCCCAGCTCTCGTCGCCCTCACACCGGCGACTGCCGGAGGCAGATTACTACTCCCTCCATCACCATCGGTCAAAATCTCTCTCTCTTAACCTCTCCTCTTCACCCACAAGAACAAATCCCCAATTCTGTCGACACAGAACAAATCCCCAATTCGAAGGCGGTGAAGAACACCGGTGGCTGTTCACGAACAGCGGCGGCAGTTTCTGGTGTGGAGCGGCGGCGGTGTCCCTGACCCCGTCAGCGAGCAGCGAACAACGACGATCTTCGCCGGGGTGGACAGTGACGGAGGCTGCTCTGTACAGCAGCAAAGGCTGAATTCGGACAGCCGAGACGGGGCTGTTTTGGCGGAGGAGACCTACCCCCCCCTGCGAGCTGAGCGGCGGTGGAGAGTGAAATGGGGAAGAAGGTAGCGAAACCTAGGGTGCACAATTTAGGGGTTCTCGCTGAAATTGGGTGACGGAACAGTGGTGACTTAGCACCGACAGCTTGGAGCGATTCTGGCGAGGGGTGAGGATTCGACTACGATATCGGTGGGTTTGGAGTCTTCTCGGTTGTGTCGACAGAATTGGGGATTTGTTCTTGTGGGTGAAGAGGAGAGGTTAAGAGAGAGAGAGAGAGAGTTTGACTGATGGTGATGAAGGGAGTAGTAATCTGCCTCCGACAGTCGCCGGTGTGAGGGCGACGGGAGCTGGGTGGAGGAGTCGACGGGTTCGCCGTTTCTGGGATCGGAAGAAATAAGGGGATTTTAAAAGAATATTTATAAAAATAATTAGAGAATTAATTAGGGAGTAAAAAATTAGAATTAAAAGTTTAATTTGGTCAAAATCGGGATTAAACCCGTTGACCGTTAGTTTTTAACGGGAATATTGACGGATGACCAAAATGATCAAATTTCCATATGTTCAGGACCAAAAAATCCAAAAAATAATATTTAAAACCAAAAAAGCAAAATGACCATATATTTAGAACCAATTTTGGCATTAACTCTCTACAAAATAAAAACCTATTTCCAATATAACATCTGTCGTGCACTGTCTCTCTCATTTTTCAATCTCTTCAGTTTTCAATTTAAACAGTTAATTATCCTTTCTAAAAGGCCCATTTGTTTTGATATACAATTGAAATTCTGGAATCGATAATTATGGAATTAGAATTCCAATTCTAACTCCAATACCGACAAATTTTATTTTGATTGCACAATGTTCTTTATTTAAGTAATTTTTTTAAAAAATAATGGATCATTGTTTTTCATTTTCTTTTTCTGTCTTTAAAAAATGATAAATATAAGTCGAAGCTCGTACCCGAATTAAATAGCATGTTGGATAATAAATGGTTTCAAAAAGAAATTTATGGTTTTGGAAATTATGAAAATCTAAAGATTTAGAAAATTCAAAAAATTATTTTGTACGAAAAATAATAAAATCTCAAAAGTTTGTGTATTTACAAACAAATTACATTATTCTGTTCAAACTAATTAGTTGTTAAAAACTGTCATCTTTTGCCATGGTGACACTTCTAACAAACACATCATCTTCACATGAGAAGATAAATTTGAAAAAATATATATAAAATGTTAAAAATTCAATCATTTAAATTAGAAGAAATTTCTAAAATGAAAAGCAACCAAATAAATAGAGTTGAAAAAATGAGATTCGTCCTTCCCAAACTCAAAAGGAAATTTAAGAAAACAAAGAACTGGAAAATTTCCAACGTCTAATAGAATCCAAATACATTCCACTTCAGTTCTTCAAAAACTTATTGTTTAATTCCATATTATCAAAGTGAATTCGTACACATTAATCAAAAGAAAATGAGTAATAGCCAACACACACATGGCAATGCTAAATAGGCCATCTCAGTATCATAAGAGCCTTCACAATAGGAGCGTCGTCCCGCCGTCGTGCGGACGGCGCCTATTGGAGGAGGAGCGCCTTCGGACGATGCTCGGCGATGGCCACAGGGAAGGACAGGGCTTGACGCCGCTCGGTGGATGGACAACGTCTATTATGTGTCTATTTCACTTGTCATTTTATTTTACTATTTTTTTTAATTGTACTAGTATAATTTTTATTTTATTTCAATAAAGTACTCCCTCCGTCCCCGATTAATAGTCACACTTTGACCGGGCACGAGTTTTAAGAAATGTAAAGAAAAGTTGTTGAAAAAGTTAGTGGAATGTGAGACCCATTTTTTTATATTAGTTTTATAATAAAATGTGGGATCTACTTACTATTTATGATAAAAATGAAGTGTGACTCTTAATTGAGGACGGACCGAAATGGAAAAGTGTGACTCTTAATCGGGGACGGAGGGAGTATGTTTGAGTGTTTTATATATTTTTTTAATCCAATTGATTTCGTTTTTGTTGGTTTAATATTTGATAAACACCAATAATTTAAATGAATTAAACTCGAGGGCTAGTAGATAGTGGAATGATGATATGGCAGGAGGAATTTTTTGGAGGGATGTTGGTAGGGCTCTCTTCCTAATTGTGAATGCTCTAAAGCACTTATCAATTTCAAAGCTCATCTTCACTGCAATCATCCTTTGCTGAAACTGACATTTCTCAATCTCTTTTTAACAAAAAAAAAAGTTGTTCAACATAAAGAGATCAACCAAGCATCATGATTCATAAACTTGGCCATGAAGAAAACTCCACTTCCAAAAGCCAAAACTAGTACTACTATAACCCCTTTCCTTTTTACATTCCCCAATAAAAACAAATTTAATCTGCCACTGCCACTACCTTCCTAATCAAAACCTCCAATTCTGCCTGCCAAAATCAATAATTAATCGTTAATTATCATCGTTCGATCATTAACCAAAAACACACACATTCGTAAAATAAAATAAAAATGAACAAGAGAAACACCATTTACTATGTGTGCGTAGTGTAGGATCGATGATGATGATGATCATAGGCCTTCTTCTTGAAAGCTGATTTCATGAACATCAAACACGCCGTTATGAGCCCCATTCCCGCAAGCCCTCCCATCACTATCGCCACCGTCTGCTGCGTATTCTTCCCTCTCCCTTCAAAATCACCTCCAATTTCAATTGAAACAGAAAGAGAGATGCAATATTACTAGTACATGAAATAGAGGATAGGATCGATCTGGTGTGAGTGATTACCCGACGACGGAATCGAGGAGTGATGGTTGGTAGGAGCGCCGTTAGGGTAGTACGTGTAGCTAATATAGCATTCCAGCATATAAATCTGCGCAGAAACTGCGCTTCCACACTCCGATTTAGCGCTCTCCGCCGCCATTTTCACACAGCTCACGCAGTCGTTGCTGTTCAAATCCCCCTCGCACTGCCCTAGCACGTACACCGACTCGTACCCGCCCGCGTAGAACCGGGTCGGCTCCACGCCCTTCGCGATCCCGCCCAGCGCCGCGTCAAGCCTCTCCCCGAGGCCGGCCCGGGTCGGCCCGCAGACCTTGTACACCAGCTCGGTCGCGCTCGCCTGCCGGAACCCGGCGATCTCGTACCTGATGTAGCAGCCGATGAGCTGGACGCGCGCCGCCACGGCCGCGCCGCAGAGCTTCCCCGCCATGGACGTGGCCTTGGCGACGCAGCGGCTGCAGTCGGAGAAGGAGAGGTCGCCGCGGCATTGGTAGAGGCCGTTGATGTCGCCGGAGGCGGTTTTGTAGTAGTTGGCGGCGGAGGATCGGGAGGTGAGGGCGGAGGCTAGGGTTTTGAGGTTTTGTTTGTAGAGGGGATTGGAGTCGGGGAATTTCTGGTCTGCGCAGCCTTTGAAGACGTAGGTTGTGTAGTCGGAGGAGGAGGCCAGGATGGAGGAGAGAGAGAGGATGAGAGAGAAAATGATTGGAGATGGGCCCATTTCGAATTTCTTTAAATCTCTATTGCATTTGAAGTTGGAGTTCATTTATATAATGAATTGTTATAGGAGAAAATTATAAGGGGACTGTGGTTTTTTATTGTTTCTACAGATTATCGATTGAGATTATAATTTTTGGCTACAATTATGATTATTGGGTTTGTGTGTGAGAGAAGCAGATACAGATAGAGAGACGGTTGGAGTGTGGAGTGCGTGTTCTTTTTGCTCTGCCACCTTTGCAGTTGGCAAAGATTAGTGGATTGTGATTCATATATTTAAAAATTAAAATGGTTTTTTTTTGGTATTATAAAGTGTGTTGTTACTGGTTTTGAGTTTAATCCTATTGCATATCAGCATATGAATCAAATTCAATAAGTTCAGATATGCATCTACTGGCTAGTAAAGTAATGATTAGATTATGTAGCTAGTAAAGTTATAATGAATATGCAACCAACCAAATGCCATAGTCCATTCCATCAACATACTCATTTGTTTTGAGTCAATTTTTTTTCTGCATGATGATACTTGCGTACATATGTTAGCGATTTGATACCAAGAACGACACGAGGATTTGACAACAACTATATGTGTTTATAAAACTTTAAAATGCTCTTTCGACATCTTTCTACGCAACTGTGCCTCTTATTTTAATGCAAAAAGTGCACTTTTTGGGTCTAGTAGGAAAGTTAGCATCTTCACAAAGATTGGATACCTCAGATAAATATCATTGGCGAAATAGTAACTAATGTTATAGCGTTGATTGTTGGCCCGAAGGTTATTGTCGGTGCTCTATTGTTTAAAACATCATTGAAGACGTTTGAATGGTTGAACACGTTGATATCACTGTTCGATACGAGGATACCGAAAAATGAATGTTGAATCCAAATATAATAGTCGTCGACCGCCTCAAACACTATTGTCGGGTGAGAGCCTTTTGTGCCGGCTCATGTACACCCATTTTGTTAGGATGAAACTACCGATTGAAGACTATCTCAAACAAGAAAAGTAAAGCACTCTTCAGCAATTACGTGGTTCGGCAAAGGCTGCCTACATCCACGGAGAAGTCACTCAAAGTTTATTGAATCAACACTCTCAAGAAGATGGCTCACACTTACAAATTGAATGCTCTAAACTAATCACAAGCTAGAGCTCACAAACCCCCAATCTGCTGTGTGTGTGTGTGTTTTCACTCTGCTATACAAACTGAGAATACCGAGTTAAAAAATAGAAGACTTCAACTTGAGATAACCACAACCAATTTCAAAACAGAAAATCAGTTATAACTACCACTTCACCAACGGCTAGTTTTGGCTGATGAATGAGTCTCAATATCTGTTCCCTCCCCGAGCCTTCACCGACTCTTGTCACAGCTTCAGCTCGCTCTCTATACTTCATATTTGCAAAGGGCATAATCCCACACATTTCCATGTCGTGTAGCAATTCTTTAATTGCCAGTGCATGCAGTTAACGCTGTCAACAATCCTAGGGAAGTCGTGACGTGCTTAGTGAAGACGAAGCAATTGCTGACATAAAGTTGGTTGTAGGTGCCCTTAGATATTCAACATTGGATGCGTCGCAAACGCCATTACAAAAATTTCTCTAGAAATTGCGACCAATAAACTCGACAATATGCAAATACTCGTCGAAGATATCCGAAGTTATCCAATCCCGCCAAAGGAGTGGCATTATAAATATTAAAGGTGAGCCACTTTCAGCCAAGTCCAACACAAACACAGTCACATAACTCTTTTTGGGAGGTTGAGAGTTCTCTTGCGACCTTAGCAACTGCGGGGTCAATCTTAACCCCATCAGCGACAGCTGATGGCTTAACCTTATCATCATTAGTTGCTTTCAAAGTTTATTTTTCTTCGTCAATTTCTAGATGATCAGTAGTTTGCTCAGTGCTAGTATGATCATCATCATTGGCAGCTGTCTCAACTCTCAAGCACAATCAACTCGATTGCGGCGTTCTTAATCTATACACTCGTAATAAGAATTTTGGAAAAAAATAACAAGAATGGCGATATAAATTTTTTAATAAAACTAGAAAAATGAAAAGGTTTCATTTATTTGTATGATATTTATTTGTGTGACAATTTAGAAGAAATGAAAAGATTATCTATTTATGTTATAGTTAAGGATATGAAAAGGTTTAATTTACTTTGGAATTCTAACATTCCTTTTTTTTTTACTTTCCCTCCATTTGATAACATTTAGTCTGTCTGGGCATATCACCATAACATGTCATATTTTTTTTTTAAAGTTGTGTTTTATTAATGTATTTCATTTAAAAGCTACGGTATATTTTTTATTAAATGTATTTCATTAAAAGTAATTATTCCCTCCGTCCCAGATAATTCGGGACACTTTGATCCGGCACAAATTTTAAGAAATCTAATGGAAAATGAGTTGAAAATGTTTGTGGGATGTGGATCATACTTTTAAAGTATTAGTTTTATAATAAAATGTGAGTATGAATGAGTTAGTGGAATATGAGGTCCACTACCAAAAATGGTAAAAATGAAGTGAGATAAATTATGTGGGACGACTCAAAATGGAATATTAGGACGAATTATCTGGGACGGAGGGAGTATTTGTCAGTGGCAGTTTTACTAATTTGGAGAGTGGCTTTTAAAATGAATTAAAATTTAATGGGTTTTTTTTGTGTAATCAAAGCCAACACAACAGTTGTAAATTCAAAAGAATGACAAAAGTTACAAAATTTCCTATAAGTATTAATTTCATGAATCAAAAGTTTATTTTTATGTTTATAATTGGTATGTGTGGCAGCTAAAGGGAGAGAGTAGATGGGTAGAGAGGAGGAACATAATAAGATAAGGCAATGATTGACGACTACAATCAGAGATTTTTTTCGGTGGAATTTTGTTAGAAATTCTTTATGTCCGGTGGATTTTTGTTTGATATTGCAATATAGCGTCTGTAGTTGATTTTTGTTAGAAATTCTTACATGCAAATGGAGAAAAAGACCGAAGATTTTCTTCGTTGGATAAGAAAAGGCGCTGGTGCATGATGAAGAAAGTGCAAAAGAAGATGAACTTAATAGTTAATGTAGTATATAAATAAGTTCTCTAAACCTTACGAGTAATACTCTTTTGTTTAATTTGTTACTGTGATAAGTTTTTATTTCATATGATTTAACATTGAACATTATATTTTGTGATTAATTATTTCATGTTTAATATGCTTCAATATTTGTATTTAATCTATTCATTTTTCGCTTACAATGATATTGTTAATAATTTTATTTATTTAATTTATAAATCAAATCAATGATTTAAATTTTTTCAGTCTGTGCATCGCACGAGTGTGAAACTAGTTTTTGAATAAAACCAAAGTGCCCCTTGCTGGACTTGAGCTTCAATGGAGTGACGCAATTGAGTGCCAAACACTCCTATGATTTTCCTTTCGGCCTTTTTTAGATGTTACGCATGTCCGTTTTCTTCTAAACTATCAGCATTCTTCTCTAATACATTACAGAGCTTCTTCGACAACAAATGCTCAATGGATAGTGAGACGTTGACGATGAGTTGGTGAGAAGTTGACAATGAGTTAGTGAGAGTTCCCAATGAGGATGCAGATTTGACTTTTGATATACTCCCCCGTCTTAAAAAACATGACAAAGTTGTAAATGACATGATTTTAATGTGTAATTGGTAAAATAAGATAGATATGAGAAAAAGTAAGAGAGATGGAGAAAGAGAGAGAGGTAGTGAAATGAGCGTTAGGGGATTGTGGGGTCCATATTATAAATGATATGTAGGATTATTATTCGTTGAAATTTTTTCCATATTTAGACTTTGTCTAATTTTGGAGGACGACAAAAAATGGTAAAATTAGTCTATTTTTTGGTAACAAAGGAGTACTTAAAAAAAGAAGGATACTATATACGTGTTATGAGTCTCTCCAATTGGTGATAGGAGGATAGACTCATCAGTCTTATATAGTGATTTCATATCTATGAACACTGATGTAGGATAATTATATTTATAGATTTAGTTTCAATTGCCAATACACTCACTTACACCCTCCAAGCTGGAGTTGGACTTCTTTTTTATTTATTTATTTATTTTTCCTGTTCGATTGGACTACTAACCTAAATTTTAAGCCTAGATAATAACAATGTCCCCGAACTCCAAATGCAATGGGTAGTATGCAAAATAAGAAATAACCTACAAGGAAGATTATTACCAATTTTGTGCCCTAAGCTAATATACTTCCTCCGCCCCATTAAATATAAAACATGGTTTTTAGCAATAAATTTTGTTCAATGTTGTTTTGTGTATTAATAAAAGAAAAAGTATAAATGATGTTTAAATTTTAGCAAACGTCTCATTTCTAATAGGACAACTCAGAAAAGAAAATATTATAGGTCCTTTATCTGTGATTTATGATCTTCTGTCACCAACAGCTCATCAATGATGTTTAGTTTCCTTTTTAGATTCATAATAAGGGCTTAGACTTAGGGATAGGTCGGTACAGTATATCTTATCGAAATCACTATAATTTATATTTTATCAAAAATTTGGTATGAGAAAAATGTACTTTTATCTTATTAAAATTTTCGGTACGGTAAATTTTAATACCGATATCTTACCTCATTGTTGGTACGTTTTACCAAAATTCGTATACCAGGCTTTCAATAAATGAAAATAGAGTATTAGAATTTTTAAAATAGTACTATATTGACTGTTGATTGAGGGATTACGAAATTTTACGATGCGGAGTAAAAAATATTACTCTTTTAGAAATTTAAATTGTTGAATTAATCAAATTTTACAATTTTACCCTATTTTTCCATTGCATTCCTGATTCCCCCGCTCTCTCACATCAAGCTCCCACTCAGGGAGTCTCATGGCAGCTGTTTCTAAATTCTAAGCGACGGTATGAAGAATTCAGCTCCTTCGTGAATTTTTTATTTTCCTGCAAAATCTCGCACACCTTTATACATCTCTATAAATTTCTTCCAAAGTTGTATTTGAAAAAAAAAAAAAATCATCCATTTTTCTTGAATGCATGCTGATTATTTCCTCGACGATTCATTAATTTAAGCTGTAAAGAGTCTCTCTTACATATGGAATGTTCATTTGATTTTTTGTGGCCGACATTTTATGGACACAACCTTTTTCTTCAATTTTTATTTTATTTTTAATTTCCGTTTATTTTGTGTGAGTAATTAGGGTTTATGGTTTAATGCACTATAGTTGAATTCACTCGTCTCCCCTCCTTTTGCGCTTGCGGAGAAATTCTCGTTTCCCACGCGCCTTTGTTGTTTAGACTACGTTTTCATTGCAGAAGGTGGAGTGCTTTTGTTGCATGGGTAGCGTTGTTTCATTAGTAATATGTTCAATCGTACACGAATTCATGGTCTAATTGTTCTTCTAGGTGAGTAAAAACTAACAAAGTTACTAGCATTAGTATTTGTTGGGTTGTTCAATTTGAGTCTGCAATGAAATTGTTAGCTAAATAATTTTTGTTTTGATTAAAAACTTTGTGTGCACTTTATCTGGATATAGGAGTATTTGTTTACTGATATTAAAGATTTCAGGCATAATGCCTATGTGATTCTCGTGAGAGAGGAGAAATCCTATTGCCTCTAAGCTTGAAAAGTTGTCGTTGAATTATCACCAAGCTAAATTGTAGATGAGTTTAAGAGCTTGTCTGAGTTAATTAGTTTCATAGATGATGGCTGATTAAGAGAAAAAGGCCTCATTCTTTTGTTATATCTTTGAAACTATGCTGCAATCATTAATTGTACCGATTGCATATAAGTAATGTTGGGGCCCAAGAAATCCCACACCGGGGAATAAATAAAGTTGCAAGCAATAGATAAGTGTTTCACCAACTATATTAGTACGAGGCCTTTACATTTGATTTAACTTAACCCCTTATAAATGGTGAAGCTTCTATCAATATTAATACTATATAAGTTGAAAATATGCTGCAATCATTAGTATAAGTTGAAAATATGCTACAATCATTAGTATATGCATATATTGCATAATATGCTAACTTTACCCCCTCTAAATGGTGAAGCTTCTATCAATATTAATTTGATTTAACGTGCTCTATTTTCATTCTTAGTATATGTTGATTAACACGTGTTGCGGGTACAGAACATATAAATTACTAACATAATTCCGTTTTCATGCTTAGCATGTGTTGCGGGTGCAAAAAATATAGCACCAAAAAGTTGTCTAATGGTAGTTGGTACTATATTAAAGGATACATAGGAAAGAAAAAAAACATTGTGCCGTGTTCTTCAGTAATTTTAGGGGATTAGGAGTTCTCTCGATTTTTCATTTGTCTCTCGCTACCCTTTCTGCCACTTTTATGAATGTGATGTACCAGTTATAATGAGTTTTTGTGTGTGGTTGTTATTTGGCTCGTCTGCTTGGGTATTTGTGCAGTTGAATGATGTTTTGAATGTGCATGGTGTTGAATTAATATTTCTGGTTCTGGGTGGTGGCTGTATCAAACTCCACTAGTTTTCTTTTATGGGGCAGCACACTAAGTACTAATTAGTTTACTGTTTCGTGTGTTCTTCTTATCTAAGTTTTGTTGTGCTTAATAGAAGTCTGAAGGATTATTGGTGCATTCAAAGTTTACGAGCCTGATTTATAAAAATCTGCTAAGATGAGCAAGCAGACAAAAGCTAAAGTTGCCAGTGCCTTTCGAGCTATGAAGGATCTGGGAATCTCTGATACTCTGGTGAAACCAGTTTTGAAGAATTTGTTAAAATTGTATGACAAAAATTGGGAGCTTATTGAAGAGGAGAATTATAGGGCGCTTGCTGATGCTATATTTGAGAGACAAGAAGCGGAAGTAAGTGACTTATGCTGAACAACCAGCTCACTGGTTTCTGTTGAAGTTCTGTTTCCATATCTTTGTTATTTTTGTTTAGTCGCTAGCGTACTTCACATGGTTTGATCAAAAGTGCTGATTTGTAGCTGTTGATGCTTATTTTCATTCAGGCAAACGAGCAATCAAAGAAGACTGCAGACAGGGAAGTATGTTATCTTTCAATTGAATTGCTTATATTCCAATCTCTGCAAAAGCTTCTGTTCATTCATAATTACTCTGCTCATTAATTATAGCAAATTTTACAAGAGATTTATATGTGCTTATATTTTTCACTCATCTTTCAGGCTGCTGAGCGTTCCAAGAGGACAAGGAATGCTGAAGTAGGTTATCCATTTTTTACTTTGCCATCCCTTAAAATTTCAATATTTGAGTGATAATTTAGTTTTGATATTTTTCATTC
This sequence comes from Salvia hispanica, assembly GCF_029641045.1. Taxonomy (NCBI): domain Eukaryota; kingdom Viridiplantae; phylum Streptophyta; class Magnoliopsida; order Lamiales; family Lamiaceae; genus Salvia; species Salvia hispanica. The sequence goes on from NC_142697.1 coordinate 17,392,861, forward strand.
AATTTATTTTCCTTGATCTTGTGATACTATGTTCTGGTTGATTCTCCAAAATAGAAAAGGTTGGAGGAACAAGCTCAGGCAGCTGAAGAATCACCACAGCCTTTGAAAAGGGTGCGACTCAGATACCAAGATGATCAAAGCACTTCCTGTGTTGCAGCTATTGATACTAGTCCTATGATGCCCCTGGTCATCCCTAAAGACGAACCAACTGAAAGCGAAAGGCCTGATCCTCAGTTACTTAGAAAAGTAAAAGGAAAGCAGCCTATTTCTTCTGAGTCCTTGGTTGCCCGTGAGGTATGTGACCCCTGCCAGCCTAATTGCACCACGAGTCCTCATGCTCTGAAGATCAGAGATGGGGAAAGGCAATCCATCTCTCCTCAAACTGCAACTGTGGAAAAGAGTTCACTGCCTCATAGTTCTCCTCGGGCCACTTGTAATAAAGAGTGGAAGGTCATACGTGGTAGGGTTCCGGCTCCCAAACAGAAGCGTGCTTCAAGTTTTCCTTTAGTTATTCCTAAAGAAGAGCCTGTTACTGATGACATGCCACAACTTGTGCTTCCTCTTGCTGTGATTGATCCAGGTTGGCATTTCCTTTGTGGCTGAGTGCTAATATGGTTCCAGATATTGCTTTCTTTTTTGCTTTTAAAACTATCATTTGTATCTCGATCAAGGTACTAGTCTTAGCTGAATGCATTTCTTGTTACTCCATCCATCCTCTGTGCTGATTAGACTCCCTTGGATCATGAAAATCTACCTCTACGAGTCCAAGAAATTCTTAGTTTTATTTTCTTGTCCAAACTCTGAAAGCAATGCTATTGCATGTTACTCCCTCCGTCCACGAAAAATAGACCACATTGTGAATGGCACGGGTTTTAATGTGGAATTGGTAAAGTAAGAGAGAAGGGAAAAAAGTAAGAGAGAAGTAGTGTTAGTGGAATCTGGGGTCCATATTATTAGTAGTGTTTAATTGTGTTAGGTAGCAAATGTGGGGTCATTTCTCAAACTTGGTCTATTTTTCGTGGACAACCAAAAATGGCAAATGTGGTCTATTTTTCGTGGACGGAGGGAGTATTATTTACTTATTATTTTTCATTTGTAATCTTCTGTTTTTGGGTCTTTGTTTTAGTTTCCAGGGAGTCTTGGTTGATTCATGATGATGGTCCAGTAATTTCTGGATTCTGATTTTTCCTTTTATGTGCTAAATGTCAAGGGGTGTGGCTGTTGTGTAGCTCTCAATAGTATGTTGTTCCAGACTAGGACTTATTTGAGATAACCAATTACATTTTCAGTAACCTTCCCTTCGAGGAACATAATGAGTAATTGATGATGTTGATTACTATCTGTCACTATGTAAGAAACTTATGGCCTTATGCAGAAATTGTTGTTTAATATTCACCATCAGTGTCTTTGTTATTAATTTACAGGGCCATATGTTGAAGGAGATTCATCTGTGAATGGTACAATTAGAGAACCGTCTTGTCTTGAACCCTCAGCTTCACCATCCAGAGATGAAAAAGAAAGAAATGAAGGAACCGGCATTCCAAATGAAGCGAGAACAAATGGTGAGCTTGAACTGGTGCCAAATCAGTTAGCTTCTAACCTAGAGATTGCTTCCTCGCCTCTTGGAGAGGTGAAAATTTCCTTGAGCTGCAACTTGGCTCTTGTAAGGCCTGATTTCGACATGCCTAGTCTTGAAACAGTTATACAATTGGTGGAGGATAAATGTCTCCAATCATACAAAACTTTGGACCCAAACATTTCCGTGATGAATATTATGAAAGAAATTTGTCAGTGTTTTCTAAATTTAAGATCAGATCAGAATCGTCTGGATTCTTCAACCCTAGACGTGCATCCAACAACCATTGACTTACCAACGAAATCTTCTGCTACGGATGATCTTGGCGACGGGGGACTGCAGTTATGTTCTTTAACTGGAGTAAATGATCCCCAGTCTAATACTGAATTACCTGTACCTACAACACCACTGGTTACTTCTTGCAATGGCACAGATGATGGCTGTCAGTTGGAGAAGAGGGGTGATGGGGATGACAACGGAACCCATACTGAGGACAAAGAGCATTATGTAGAAGAAACAAATGATCTGAGCTTGGTGGTTGTTGATCAGACAGTAACTCCTGAAAATTTCAAGCCTGTGCATGATCTTTTTGACGTAACAAAGGGACAAGAAAAAGTCATTGTTTCACTGGTGAATGAAGTAAATAGTGAGTCCCCGCCATCCTTCTACTACATACCTGAAAATGTGGTCTTCCAAAATGCTTCTGTTAATATCTCCTTGGCCCACATTGGAGATAGCAGTTGTTCTGCTTGCTCTGGGAATTGCTTGTCATCATCTGCACCTTGTGCATGTGCACATTTAGTTGGAGGTGAGTTTGCATATACTACAGATGGTCTGGTTAAGGAAGTACTTCTTAAAGAGTGTATTTCCATGAAACGTGATCTGAAGAAACCCAACCAGTTTTTCTGTAAGGAATGTCCTGTGGAAAAGTCAAAGAGTGATGATATCCCTGAACCGTGCAAAGGTCATCTGGTGAGGAAGTTCATCAAAGAATGCTGGTTGAGATGTGGCTGCAGTAAACAATGTGGCAATCGTGTGGTGCAGAGAGGAATAACTCGCAATTTGCAGGTAGCAATTTACTGTTGACTACATCAGTTTTGTATCCCTGACTCTAGCAATTCATTGTATGGACTTAATGAGTTTCTGCATCCTTTGACAATAAATACATAATATTCTCCATGTGTTTTACCTGTTGAGTGTGATCAGGTGTTTATGACCCTGGAAGGAAAAGGGTGGGGTCTGCGTACTCTAGAGGACCTGCCAGAAGGTGCTTTTGTTTGTGAGTTTATTGGAGAAGTTTTAACAAATACAGAGTTCTTTGGTCGCATTTTGAGGAGTGCTAAACCGGACAAATATCCATATCCTGTGGTTCTGGATGCTGATTGGGGTGCTGAAGGATCACTGAAAGATGAAGAAGCGCTTTGTTTAGATGCTTCAAATTATGGAAATGTTGCAAGATTTATTAACCACAGGTAAGTTTGTTTCAGTATTGAACTTGTATTGCAGTTATTTGCTGTCTTTAGTTTCAACTCAGTTGAATTTATAAGGGTCGTGTCAGCTAGATTTGGCATTGGATAATTGGTTTCATAAAACTTTGTTTGTATCCATCGGCATTGTTGTTGTTAAACTAATTATGTTCCTGAAAGTATTTGTTTGTGCTTGAGTAAGTCAAGTACATGACAAAACGTCTTTCTAGAATACCCATTTGCTTTGCAAAGTGAAGATCCAGGAGGATTGTCTTTCAAAGATATGCCAGTTTTTCTGATTCAAATTGCAGATTTTCTTAAACATCCATTTTCTCTTTGCTACCATTTTAGATGTTATGATTCAAATTTAGTGGAGATACCAGTGAAAGTGGAGACTGCTGATCACCACTACTATCGTGTAAGAAGTTGGTTCATACTTCAGATATATTTAACCCTGTTTCTGCCTTTTTCAGTTTTTTAAGACCAAATTTGTGGATGATATTATTAACAGTGTCCCTAAATGCAGCTCGGTCTCTTCACCGCAAGAAAGATAAAGGCCATGGAAGAACTCACTTGGGTGGGTCTAATTATTTCATTTGTCATGCTCTATCCTTTTTATGGTTGTAAAAGGCATAATGTGAAAAAAGCTACTACAAATCAGTAAGGATAAATTACCATTGAGGGGGGAAATGCTATGGCTGATCAAGTAATGAAAAGGCCAAATGCCTAATCACTCTTTTAAATCCTTTAGTATATGGAATCGACTGGTATAGGTTTTTAGTAATATTTCTGTTGTTTTATTGGGAGACGAAGTTCCTTAAGAACTGTAGAATATGATTATGCCTTGCTAACTGTAGAATATGCTTATTCTGAAGTAAGATTTGTATGATATTGTTAATTTCTTTCCAATAAACTATGCTTTCAACTCTCAAGATCTGTATAAGTTCTCTTATAGTGCCGTTATGAACTTCTTACACGTTCATGAGTTAATTGTACGGTGGCATCATTGGAGATTTAGATGTTATCAGTATCAGCATTGAATATAATTTGCAAAGCTGACAATCGACGTTGCACTTTCAGGATTATGGCATTGATTTTGACGACCATGATCACCCTATTAAGGCGTTTCACTGTCAATGTGGTAGCAAGTTCTGTCGCAACATTAGACGGTCAAGTAAGAATGACATTTTATGATTTTATCTCTTGTTGTCCCAGCTTACTGCTCATCCATATATTCCTCTCAACAGTTCAGCTGTAATATAACTATTAAGGATGTGCATGATAAGAACTCTTCCTTACTGCTGATCCATATATTCCTCTTACCAGTTAGTACTATTAAGGATCTGCACGATAGAGAACTCTCCATTCCTTCTCTTACACACATCCCCTCTTCTATGATTTATACCTACTTCAATTTTTCTTTTTGTTACTGCTCTACTTTTCAGTAACAAAATATAAGTGTGAATTCTCTTCTTCAGTTAGAAATTGTAATTTAGCCCACTATTTGTTGAAACTTCTACAGATGGAAGTTATGATCATTACTGTTAATTTCAAATTTGGTCCATATCTTTCTTAGTTTTACCAGCTCCTAACGAGAATGTTTTGTGCTGTAGGAACTAGAGGTTCAAGAATATGACTAGTTGGCTTTGCCCTAATTCCAACTGACAGAAACAGTTTATCTCGTTTAAGGGATTTTTGTGAATGCCATTTTTTTTGGCTTGTGCTTTCATGTAAATCCCCTCCTTGGATTATTCGAGGGAATTGATACTTTATGTAAGAAAAACCTTGCTTATTTTGTTCAAGAGACCAGTCTTGGAGGCTTATTTTAATTTGGTGTTTGCTTGCATTCAAAATTGCTCGTGCAAAGACGGCCCAGGAATGTAATTGAGGGAGTTGACCAAGAGTATACATGTATTTTATAGCTATTCTGACACTACACGACGGCGTTTAATGATAACAATTCTCTGTTATGAGGCCTCGCTAGCGCTTCACGTTCGCATGCTGCAGGAATGGCTGGTCGAATGTTACTCGGATTGAGCGGGAAAAGCGTTTTGTAGTATCCATCCATAATTGCTCCAAAATTGCATGTTTCTGCAACTCCACTCATCTGTTCAACCCAACCACATACATATCAACACAAACTCAACTAATTTTGTATAAATGTGTTGATGTACCTGGTAAATGTCCCTGGTGTATCCATGGAGGTTTTGATACTCGAGGAGCTTCTTCTTGGTGCACTTGAAGAGCACGTTGTAGACGAGGTCGAATCTCACCAACGTCGTGAACAGACACACATCCGCGAGAGTGAGTGTGTCCCCACACAAGTATCTGTTACTCCCCAAATGCTCTTCCACCATTTCCAAAGTAGTGAACAACTCATTTGCTGCACTATCATAAGCCTCTTGGCTCTGAGCAAATCCACACCTGTAAACTCCATTGTTGATGTTAGGATAGATGATATTGTTCCAGCGATCAATCTGTTTCTTCAAGGGCGGAGGAGCAAGATCCAATCCGGGATTGGTGGCGACGTCGTTGAGGCCGGAATTGAAGAATTGGATGATGTCGTAGCTCTCGTTGCAAACGACTTCCTTAGCATCGGCGTCCCACAGCATCGGCACCGTGGACCTGCCGCCGTAGCCGCCGCGCCGCAGATTGTACACCTCCTTGAGAGTCCTGCACCCATTCGCCCCGTCCGAACCGGGCGCCACGACGCCCGTGTCCGTGTCGGCGGCGAAGGGGCGGAATTCCCAGAGGCCGTCGGCGGCGGGGGAGGCGACGGAGAGGGGGACGGCGGAGTGGAGGCCCTTGAGGGCGCGGACGATGAGGGTGCGGTGGGCCCAGGGGCAGGGGAGGCCGACGTAGAGGTGGAGGGAGCGGGTGGTGGTGGGGGGGGAGAGGCGGAAGGGGGAGGAGGGGCGGGTGTAGCGGCCGGCGGAGTCGGAGGGGGCGAGCTGGGACATCATGAGGTGCCAGGCGGCGGACCAGGTGGAGCGGGCGGTGGAGACCAGGAGGTTTGGGGGGAGGGATTGGCCCCACAGGAGTCTTGTCACGGTCGTGATGGGGTTTTGGGAGGCCGACATTTTCAGTCTGCGGCGGCAGACGGCGGTGGACGGCGGTACGAGGAGGATTGGGGCGCCGAGGAATGTTGATTTCGACATTGGGTTGATGTTTCTTGGCGCAACCAATTTCTCTGATTAATTTTGAGCTTTATTTTATTGGGAATTAGTAGTACTCCTATTAGATTTGGAGACAATTGACGGTTAATGGCTGTTAAATGAGGCTGAATGTAATCTATCCATCTTCGCAGTATAGTGTATTTTAGTCTAATTATTTCTTGGGGTTTTAAACTTTTAACCAATTCATGACCAACATAACCTCTTGTTATTGATTTTGTGCCATAATTTTTAAACCAATTCATGACCAACATAATACACTATTTTGTATTTAAAATGGAAATATCAGTATCATATGGGCCTATCTCACATATCTTAGCCAAAAGGCCCAGATCTATATCAGCTATCGAATATGTAGATGCTTTATAGTAGTAACTTCAATACTAGTATGGGAATTTAAAAGGAGATGGCATGACGTACTTTGTCCATCTTCAATGTTGGATACAATTTTCGTTCTTCACTAGAAGTTTTTTCTACATCTGAAAACTTCTATTCACTGGTGATCTTGTTGCTTATGGAGTATTAATGACATTAATTCTGTAATTTAAATAGAATTTACAATGTCAATAATGATTTTACGTTTATAATTAAAATAAATACTCTATAAAATAAAATAAAATGAATAATGCTTACTTGATGAAATGAATGTGATGCTGATGAATGGTACTACTTCGTGATTAGCTTAGTTAGATAAAGTTTGCACTTCTCCCCCTTAAAACTAAAAGCAACACTTTCTTAGGTAGGAGTACCTCCCAAAGCAACAAATTAATTAGTCATTAATTTAAATATTTTCAATTCATACCCTATTGTTCCAATAATTTTCTCACTTAATATTAAACACATATTTTAAATATTAAAAGACGAGAAATTTAAGATGATATCACTCATAACAAATTAACAATTAACATGAGGTGTGTGTAGGGCCGTATGCAGTCTTTAATCAAAAAACAGAAGATTGTCTAAACATAACAATTTTTCGAAATAAAGAAATTGCTAACCATTTAGTTGGAGTATTTAAGAAATGTAATTGCTAAACTAAAAAAGTAGTTTATGAGTAGAACTTAGGTACGTATGATTCATCATGCGGACAACCTAATTTAGTACCGACTATAGCTTTAATTAAACACTATTGGGCTAATGAATCCTTACAGGTCACTAATCATGAATTATTGAATTCAATTAACATCAATCTCCTAATCACTCCCCAAATAGCATTTCGACTAGTTTATTAGTAAATGATTTTTTTAGTCATAGTTTATAGAATCCTATTGTGACGCATTAGCCAAAATTGGAAAAATTGAAACACAAGTCTCACTTTTTTCCACTTACTCCATATTTTAAGATTTGATCAAGTATGAAGTATTCGTCTTGTACTCTTCCTTTTATTCTTGTAGTTTTATACATGGAAATATATTATAGAGGCTTTGAATTGTTGATTTCGACTGGACATGGCATCAAGCAGGGCATCTGGGCACAAAACGATACTTGGACCCAAACACATTGTCATAACAATAGTAGTAATAATTTAATATTTATATTGGAAAATGACCACATATATTCATTTCATGAGAACCCTACATTTAATTGAAAATTCCAATTATAATCCAGCCACTACATGATGGACACGTATCAATAATCCCACAAAAAGAAAGGAACCAATCCACTTCACTGCCACCGTGCCACGTCACCAAATTGCCCTTTTGGCCACTGAAGAGAGCACAATGTAGTGATATGCCAATTGCGTTTGTGATTCCACAAACATTATTTTATGCATTGCATCTAATCTCCCACATGACAATCACTAGATTTAACAAAATTCTTTTGTACTACTATTATTTATAATTTCTAGGGCTTTGTAGTGGATCTCTATAATTATTTATTGTATACAGTTGCATGTAGATCACATTTGTTTTTTTTCGTTCATACCTAAGTCACAAAATTTTTTTAGTAAATTTTATTGTTTATCTCCAATTCCCTCTTCATCTGATCTAACAAATGCTATATACTCTCTCCGTCCCAGTTTTAGAGTGCCAATTAGTTATGACACGAGTTTTAAAAAAATAGTGGAGTTGTAATAAATGAAGTGACATGGTGGAGTGTGTAATAAATAAAGTGAGTTGGTGGAAAGTGACATGGTTTGACTTTTGAGTTTATTTTTATGTAGATAATGACATTTGAGTATAATTTTGATGAATAATTGGGTAAAATTTTATGTTCAAATATGGAAGATTCAAATATGACTCCTAAACTGGGATGAACTTTTATGGCAAAATATGACTCGGAACGGAGGGATTATATTTTTTTGAAGTCCACTAATGTGAGAACTGAGTAGGGATTCGTCACTACTACATCTTTTTCATTATTTTATTCAGTTAAAAGATAAAAGAATAATAGTCGCATTCATTGAGAATATTTTTCATTTGTATTTTCGTCATACAATTTCCAACCACATTTATTTGTCTGTAGTAGTAATATTTTAATAGGAAACCTACAAAAAAAGTTGGTACTCGCTTGTTGAGATCGGAATTTAAATGTTTATTGGTTTCGTATACAACTAAACAAAGGCTATAAACTTCCAATTTTAATTTTAGACTCACTTTATATAAATCGAAATGATATTACTATCATATTTTAATTTTGTTGTAAATTATAGAACTTTTTTTGTTTTTAAACTAGACATCTCCCTTCGTCCTATTGAAAATGACGCACTTTCCTTTATAATTTTTATCACCGAAGACACCCATTACGAAAGATAAAAACCTATTTATCTTTACTTTATTTCAGTATCTTACTTTATTCTCCCCACCTAACACACAAAATAAAACTATATAAAATCTTGTACCGCCCATAGAAGGGGTTATCCCTTGGAACGGAGAGAATTTTAATGACCAATTCTCTTGCAGATTTAAATACTCTGTCTAAGTGGAACAATTGACTCAATAATTTAAAGTCGTTTCGTACCTAATTAAATACAAAATCACCGGCATAGTTAAAGCTGAATTCAATAAAATGATTTATTTTCTTAGGAATTCCAAGGAAACAAATGTAAGAATTTAAAAAAATGATCATACTGGAGGAGATATATTTTCGAGTAGTAAAAAAATCCGACTTACATATTTTGCTACAAATAAAAAAACTTAAGTCATTACTAAAACATTTAATAAAAATAATAATATAAAAAATATGAAAAACAGAAGCATAAAATTGGAAGAAGCCAAATATCTGTAGAGAGAGAGAGGCAAAGGAAAAAAGGCGCACTCTTACTGTACCGTTAAAGCACTCCCGGGGTTCGTGAATCGTGACCCGTAGAAAAGTCCAGATTTTGTCCTTATAATCGAAGCCTCTGCACGCTCGCAGCTATGCTCTACCATCGTCTGCCTATAGCAAGCTCAGCCATCTTTCTGATCTTTGTCTGCTCACTGGTTATATGACTCCTTTGTGGTTTTAGGTGAGGGCTTCACGTTTATTCTTCGATGTTCATAAAGAAATTTTAATTATGAATTACGAAGCGTGTCAATTTTTGTGTTGATTTTTAAGATTATTCATTTTTTGCGTGGAGTTTTTGAATTGGTAATGGATTGAGGCTCTCTTCCCCTTTGTGTTTTTCTGTTAGGATTATGTTGTTCTTGACGGCCTGTCGGTTTTTTAATATTGAGATTATTATGATATGAAGTTGATTTGTAAGGTGTTTTGAGTTGACAAGAGTTGAATTTTGGGATCTATTGGGGAAGATGGAATGTGCATGGTGGATTGCCGCATGCTGGTTAAGTTCATGGGGAAAAATTCATAGCGCTCAAGACTATGTAAGAATTGCAATTGGCACTAGTACTAGTAAAACATCACATTCCTAGAGCCAGTCAATCAGTGGAATTGTTTTTGTTTGATAGATACATAGCCCATGGGATGAGATGAAAGAAACTTAGTGATGCATGGTTGATTAAAATACCATTTTGCCAAAAGTAAATCATTTGTTAAACTTCATTCACTCTTACTTTCTTTATGATTGGGCTGTTTCCAAATGGGGGGTTGCTTCTACATCTTCCTCTCTTGATTATGAGAACCAAGATGTATGATTTAGTTTTCAGTTAGGTTAAAGAGTTGTGTTCTTTAAGATTACATGACACCATATATTTCAGTTTGCCTCAGTTGATTACATGGAAGAAATACTGCTCACAGATATAAAAACAACTCTAATTTTACTTGCATGAGAGTTACCATAGGAGTGACTTTGGCAGAATTCAACCAGGCACATATCCATTTTCATATATGAACCTTGTAGTAAGTTATGCTTGCTTCTATCCTCATAATATCCAAGAACAGCTCTGGTTGCGTTGCATTTGGCCATTGTAAAAGTAGGTTTCATGCTGCAATATGTAATTAAATGTTTAATCTATGCGAAAGCCTGTGCCTTAACTCACAAGTGATAAAATTTTTGCCTTGCTGTTGTCAAATGGTTAAGCATATACAAGCCACGATGTTAATTGCAAGCTTTCCTTCAAATTTTATTCTTATTGTGAACCACCTATATGCATTTGTGTTTTATGTTACACAGGGGCCTGGAGAAACTGAGCTTGGTTGTTAAAGTAAATTTAACCTTTTGAGGATCATACCAACCAAGAATGGGAACAAAGCCAGCTTTATCTGTTCAAAGACCATGTGCTGGGCAGCTTGGTAACTGTGGGGCGTCTGGAGCTTTATCTTCTTCTTTGTCTGTGCTTTTGACTTCTGAAGATGGAAATTACCCCAACTTTCCTGACTCCCATCAGGGTTCCACGGAGAGGAGGGTATTCAACCAGCATCCTCCACCAGTCATTCCACTATTGCCTTCCAGCGAAGGGGTTGTTGGACATATGTTTTCTTCATCTTCAGGATTTTCTAGTGATCTTCAGTTTTCATCTACTCCGCAACAAGAACAACATCCATCACAATCCCCTTTCATTTCCCAATCAACAAATAGCAGTTCTGCCATTTTAGTACAACATTCTAGTGGTTCCGGATTTCTCCAATCGACTGCATCAAGCCATTCTAACAAGGATAATATGAACGCTTGGAGTACAGATGCTCCACCTGATTTTTTTAATTTTCAGAATAGTCAACCTGATGGTAGCAACAGTTTTTCTGTTGAGGTACCACCCGAGGATCTTGGTAAACCAGGTGAGTGGCAAGATTGGGCTGATGAACTCATTACTGATAATGATCCTTTGACATCTGATTGGAATGAGATTCTTGCTGATGCAAGTAATGTGGATCCGGAGCTAAAGGTTTAATACCATTCATCTGTGCACGAATGATAACTCTTTTGTTGCCGCTTTTGTTCCCCCCTAACCTCTTCTTTCTTTCTTTCATAGTTATTGCGTCAAATGTCAAATCAGTCAACATGTGTGCCAATGCAACACCGAATATCCCAGCAACCTATTGCTACATATAAAGACATAAGCAGTGCTACTGGGCAATCATCCTCCACAAACTCAGCTCAAGCCAAGCAGCGCATGCGTTGGACTCCCGAACTTCATGAGGCCTTTGTGGAGGCAGTCAACAAACTCGGTGGAAGCGAAAGTAGGTGCCCTTACTTTGCGTCCGAAGAATGCTTACGGATCCATGAGTCTGAAAATCACCTTGTTACTCCACTTTTGAATTTTGATTGCAGGGGCTACTCCCAAGGGTGTCCTGAAAATAATGAAAGTTGAGAGCTTGACAATCTATCATGTTAAAAGCCATCTGCAGGTATGCACATTACACAATCATGTTGTAGACCTACTTCTATCATGATTCAAATTGACTGTTCTTTGCTAAATGTGTGATCTGTTTGTTAACTGCAGAAGTACCGTACAGCTAGATATAAACCTGATAGCACAGAAGGTATGTGGCAATTTATGCTATTTAGCTCTTCACTCTCCATTTGTTTGAAAAAGGGGTTTTACAGTTGTACTTGATTATTATGTTGCCAGTCACTGCTATATAACATCAGATGCATGTAGCTCATACCAATTCATTTTTATTGACGAACTGTTTTAGATGCACTTTTGCTTTCTTTCTGTCCTGTATCCCATGGCATGGATAGGTAGATACTAGCCTTCTGTTTTTCTTGTGCCTTCTCTCTCCATGTCAAATAGATTACTTACAAATTAAAAATTACAGACTTTTTTAGTGGGCCTGTATGTCTGGTAATTGCAACATTAAAATTTTGAAGACCGCGCCATGATGGACTCGAACCTGTAACCTTTGGCCTCATGCACTAACTGCTCTACTGCTAGGCCAACACACCACTAAAATTCCATAGTATTATGTCATCAAAGCGTCATAATTATATGAGAAGTTTTTCCTACTTTTTTTTAGTTTTGTTCTGCTTTTTCTTTCCCTTGGTTGCATATTTATAAGTTGTCATCACCTTAAAATGGTTGAAAGAGACCACTGGTATACTTGATACGCCATACGGTTCTCCCATAATCAGTTGTATATTTTTGCATAATATCAAAGCCATGTTTTCTCTTGCAGAATCTTTGGAGAGAAAGACTTCAATTGAAGAACTTTCATCTCTCGACTTGAAAACGTAAGTTTACTTCCCTTTGTTGGGTCGTTACATCTGAGATGGATATATTTTCTTTCGTATAATGCATGTTGTTCTTGAGGGAAATAGAAACAGACAGTTTTAGAAACTGTAGGTATATTAGCCATAATAATTTTATACAAATTGTTAAGCATATTTTATCTCTATGGTTTTGTAGGTTATTTGCAGTGCTTCCGTTGATATTTATTTTGTTTGATCATTTGCGCTCCTTCTAATGTTCAATATTAGTACATGACTCTTGGATTAGTATGTAATCACCAAATTCACAGGCTAGTCCCTATTTGAGAATAATTGAATAAGTTTGTCGGGTGTGTGTGCACGCGCGCTATATGAATTGGTCTGCAAATTGGTCTCTTCATTGATTTAGAGGCAGGGGAAATAAGTTTAGGGGTGAGGATATACCCCACTATATAAGTTGGTCTAGAAGCCCTTTCCATATGGGAGGGCAGTCCATCTGTAATGGCCATATGAATCTTATGTTTATTTTTATTTTTTTCCCACTAGTCAAGAGTATAATTGCATCAGATTCAGAGAAATATTTATAGCTGCTACCCTGCCCTTATACATACACAAGCCACAACTCATGCCTCCTGGATTCTGTGTTTAGTTACTGTTACCTTTTGTACAAAACTTACCTCAGTCACTTTATAGGTTTATGCTATTAGTTGAAGATGTGTATCAATAATTTGACTAACCTGTAACAGCAGGACTGCAAGTAGGATTCTGGTTATGCTATTAAAGTTTGTGAAAGGATAACGCTATAGGTTTTGGACATTAGAAAATTTCGAAACCAGGGAACCACCACAAACAATTAATGTATAAAAATGCAGTAGGGATTCAGCATGAGCTTCAGATAGCTCTTCCACATGGGATTCCAATCAAAGAACACTGCGTTCTCATTTTATATTCTGAATAATGACTGTAAAAATGAAAAGGAAGTATTTCCTTTGCGAACTCCAGAGAGCCTCACCATTTTGAACATAAATTACTTTCCTCGTTCATGATCATACATATTTTGTTTCAAGAGGATAACTAGTCTGTGAACTATGAATCTGTCTTGTTTTCGTTCACATAAATTGCAAATGTTGGTTTCAAGGTTTAAATTAAGACAGCACTTACAAGCAATCTGGATCTGGCACAATGCATGACATTTTTATTATAAAAAGTCCTGTATTTTATATGCCTTAGATCAATGTCGAGAGACTTTATACCTTTATGTTTTCTGGCTGATTATTGTGCTCCATGAACATTATGGATCAGGGGTATTGAGATCACTGAAGCTCTGCGGTTGCAGATGGAAGTACAAAAGAGGCTTCATGAACAACTTGAGGTATGATGTTTTGATTTGTGAAAATTTTGCAAGAGACCGCTAGGCACCAACTTACTGAGCCTGCGTAGTATTTCCTTGTCAACATGCCCAAACTAGTGGCACACTTGAATCAAACTCTATATACATTTGCTAGTTTCAGAAAATGGGAAACAAGCAGAACATAATGCTGACTGCTGATATGGCCTTTGTATATCTGTATCCATTGGACGTGTAATAAATATGCAAAGCGTCACTGTATTTGTATATACTGGAGGCTATTCTAGTCTTCTCGTACTGTTCTGACACTGGTTATTATTTTTTGCAGATCCAAAGAAATCTACAGCTACGAATTGAAGAACAAGGAAAGTACCTTCAGATGATGTTTGAGAAGCAGTGCAAATCGGGGCCAGAGTGGGTCAAGGGGGATTCATCTACCAGCGAGGACCCTCTCAAAGAGTTAAAAAATGCATATCAAAATTCACCTACCAAAGATAATTCGGGAGTAGAAACTGATAAAAGTAATATGAGAGGTGACTTGGCTAATATTCCCTCTGGATCAGGAGAAGATCGCCAGCTAGTGGGAGAGAAACAAGAACTGTCTAACACCGAAGTTCTTCAGATTTCCAGTGCAGAAGTTGAGGAGCAACCGTCAAAGCGTGCAAAAGTGCATGATTAAGCTCCATGTTATCTTCTAGATGCTAGCAGGACCAAGTTGATAAACAAAAGACCAGTCCCTAGGGGAAAGCTCTCTGGTTTAACGAAGCTTTGTGTGCATTGCCTCATCGTCTCGAAATTTACTTTTGAGGGTATCTCAAACTGATTGTCTTAGAGGGTCCTTATGGATTTTTCAGTTTTTTCACCTCAGACACTAGCAATGAGGAATTTTTCTCGTAGACGTGTAAGCTTATTATGTCGTAGTGATTTTAAGCCATTATTTAGTAATATGGTTTCTGTAAATATGAAGTTTCTTTGAACATGTCAACTGTCAGACATCTTTGTTAGTTGAGTTTGCTTAGAAATTTCGTCTTTGGGCACTATGCAAAATATCTCACCGTGACTTCTAATTTTGTAACTGACATGCTGATCTGAGTAAATCAATGAAAATGAGGGTTAGGATTAAAAACTTTTCAGCATGAGAGTTTCTTTAATCCCTCTGAAATGAATTATGTCAATCAAACCTAAAACTGACGCATTAAATCGGAGAAGGAAGGTTGGAATCAAGGATTTATGGCATGAAATTTGTGTAGAGCCCAATTGATTTGAATCACATAACAAAAACTTGATAGTGTGTGTGTTTGTTACTGATATTGAGTGTGATTCAAGTTACTATTGGAGACCTTTGCTTTCTATGAAATGAAAATCGTTGCTTGCAAAAGGCCCAACAACCAGAAGACAACTATAAAAACATAGAAATAAAATATTAACACAAGAGGTTTCAAAGAATATTAAAAAAAAGCTGGTAGTAGTAGTAGTAGTGTGATGGAGAATTTCATTTTATGCTTAATAATAAAGAAAAATCTCTATCATAAGGAAAATACTTACTTGCTATCAGGTGTGGGATCCAGAAGTTGGCGATATTGATGCCTAAACCAAAACAATACTAATAAACAGAGAGAAAAGATCACCTCAATTTCAATAATAGTGTAATACAAATATACATTTCTATAACACACATTATAGTTGAAGAGTCTACAAGGATGGTCACATGATATTTTAGAGGCAAATATGATGTTTCTTTCCCATAGTGACAGATAGAAGAGCAATTAGCAAGCAATGTCTCTCTTTTCTCTCTCTCACACACACACCTAACTTATCTTCCAACCAATGCCGACTCCTCACCAAGAAGCTGGTACGTACACACACACACTCAACATTCTCCCCATTGTGAAAATAGGAATATATATTTCTTGAAAACTCTCACTTCATTCCCTCCCCATCTCATCTCATAACTTGTTTCATTTCCACCATGGCTGGCCTCTACACCGGCTCCCATGGCCGCCACGAGGTAACTCACTTTCTTCTTCTTCATCCTTTTTTCGGGGGTGATGCTAATATGCATGCATGGATGTGAATAGCAGGACGATGGTGTGGTTCAAACTCATGCAAACGCGACGTTGAAAAGCAAAACTTGTAATATATGCGGAGATGAGATAGATTTGAAGGAGAATGGGGAGATGTTTGTCGCATGCCATGTTTGTGGATTTCCGGTGTGCCAGCCTTGCTACGACTACGAGAGGGCTGAGGGCCAGCAGAGCTGCCCTCAGTGCCACACGCGCTACAAGCGCCACAAAGGTTCGTCTGCTTTATTACAAACTATGTTTCATAGAGTCAAGATTGGTCAGTCGAATTCAAATTAATATTCAATGAAATTAAAATATTATGATGATTCATGTTTGGATCTAAATATTAACCCAATCATTAGGTTGTCGTCGGGTTGAAGGTGATGAAGACGATGCTGAGGATGACTTTGAAGAGGAATTCCAGCTCAAGAATCCCACCCATCAACCTTCGGTAATTCATTCTCACATTGCTTTTCATTACTATAACGCTAATTATTTATAAATAAGTTTCAGTTTTCATTGATACACAAAAAGATTGAAGAGAAAATAAAAACGTCTAAAATGCTAGTAGCAACATCCCTTTTCACTTATAGTTTTTTAACAATACACTTCAGATTGATCATTCTAATCTGATTCATCTTTTTTTTAGATCACATGTTTTTAAAAAATTTCTGAAAACAAAATAAAAAATTTTCTCAAACTTTATTTGTAATCTACGGTGGTTAAGAAAATTTTAAAAAGAAAACAGAAATTAAAAAGTTGAAATAAGAAAATTCAAAAAAGAGAGAGCAGAAGCAATAGAGATAGCGGATCAATAACATTTTGCATCACATGACAGGAACATAATGTTAATGGCGATTACAGTCACCACGAAAGTCATATCAATGGAGGAGCCATTCCTTCCGTCGCAGGGAGCGGTAATCATACTTCAAAGCCCCTTTTCCACAGAATCGCTACTTTAATTTGCTGAGCACGTGAATATTATACAGTTACAGGCAAAGATTTCGACGGTGAAAAGGAAGCTTACACCCCTGAGGAATGGAAGGAGAGGGTGGAGAAATGGAAGACCAGACAAGAGAAGAGAGGCCTCGTTACCAAACCTGAAGATGGAGGAAATGATCAAGACGACGACGATTATTTTCGGTATTGATTTTTAAACCTATTTATGGTTTCGACTCGAAATATTATGATTTTTTTCAGCTAAAATTGTGATATCTGTGCCAATTGTTTGTTATTTCTCAATCAGTGTGGCTGAAGCTCGGCAACCGTTATGGCGGAAAGTCCCAATCCCTTCACGGCTAATCAGCCCCTACCGCATTGTGATTGTTATACGTTTGGTCATCCTGTGTTTCTTCTTCCATTTTAGAATCTTGACCCCAGCTTATGATGCATTCCCCCTGTGGCTTATATCTGTAATCTGTGAGATATGGTTTGGTGTGTCTTGGATCCTTGATCAGTTCCCCAAATGGCTCCCTATTACTCGGGAGACCTACCTCGACCGCCTTGCCTTGAGGTTTGAGCGCGAGGGCGAGCCGAGCAAGCTCCTCCCGGTTGATTTCTTTGTCAGTTCAGTGGATCCTCTTAAGGAGCCTCCCATTATAACAGCAAACACCGTGCTTTCAATCTTGTCTGTTGACTATCCGGTGGAGAAGGTGAGTTGCTACGTGTCTGATGATGGCGCATCCATGCTTCTGTTTGACGCATTGGCTGAGACTGCTGAGTTTGCGAGGAGGTGGGTGCCCTTCTGCAAGAAGTATAGCATTGAGCCAAGGGCACCTGAGTTTTACTTCTCCGAGAAGATTGACTACCTCAAGGATAAGGTTCAGCCTACTTTTGTGAAGGATCGTAGGGCCATGAAGGTAAGTCATGGAAATTTGTGTCTTCTGTTATCATTTGATGGATAGGTCTTCAAGTGTGTTTAACTGTTTCAGAGAGAATATGAAGAGTTCAAAGTAAGAATAAATGCCTTGGTGTCTAAGGCTCAGAAGAAACCAGAAGAAGGATGGGTTATGCAAGATGGCACGCCATGGCCAGGGAACAACACCCGTGATCACCCTGGCATGATTCAGGTACAAAAACTACTGTTACGAAAAAATGTACTCCTGGAATGATGCTTATGTTCTATATCAACTGGTTGATTTATAATTAGGAATTCTAGTGATCCTGGTATAGTGTAAGTGACAGAGAAGCTTTCTCTGTTGCAGGTCTATTTGGGAGCTGAAGGTGCACTTGATATCGAAGGCAAGGAACTCCCGCGGCTAGTGTATGTGTCACGTGAGAAACGCCCAGGCTATCAGCACCACAAGAAGGCTGGGGCAATGAATGCACTGGTAAGTGGCTGCTATTCAAACATCTCACTGCAGTTTTCACTTAGTGCGACATTCATGTGGCTGACGTTTGGGACCTTTTATACGCTCAATCAACAGATTCGAGTTTCTGCAGTGCTTACTAATGCACCATTCATGTTGAATCTGGATTGTGATCACTACGTCAACAACAGCAAGGCTGTCCGGGAAGCTATGTGCTTTTTGATGGATCCCCAAGTTGGGAAGAAGCTCTGCTATGTCCAGTTTCCACAGAGGTTTGATGGAATTGATCGCCATGATAGATATGCTAACCGCAATGTTGTCTTCTTTGATGTAAGTTGTGCAGTATATAGTTGCATTTTCATGCATTTTGAATGATAATACGAACTACAGGTGCACTCACTTCTTTCTTAATCTATATTGTTAATTCTGATACTACAAAATGCCATTTTACAGATCAACATGAAAGGCCTCGATGGCATCCAAGGACCAGTATATGTTGGAACTGGGTGTGTCTTTAACAGGCAGGCATTGTATGGCTATGATCCACCAGCATCTGAGAAGCGGGCCAAGATGACTTGTGACTGCTGGCCTAAATGGTGCTGCTGCTGTTGTGGTGGATCACGGAAGCCAAAGTCTAAGAAGAAAGGACTTAAGGCTCTGCTTGGTCTTGGCGGACTGTATAGCAAGAAGAAGAAAATGATGGGTAAACAGTACACTAGGAAAGCATCTGGTCCAGCTTTTGATCTTGAAGAAATTGAAGAAGGTTTCGAAGGATACGATGACTTGGAAAAATCATCACTTATGTCCCAAAAGAATTTTGAGA
The DNA here is from genome assembly GCF_029641045.1 of Salvia hispanica. Lineage (NCBI taxonomy): Eukaryota > Viridiplantae > Streptophyta > Magnoliopsida > Lamiales > Lamiaceae > Salvia > Salvia hispanica. Next base: position 17,412,145 of record NC_142697.1, read on the forward strand.
AAAGGTTTGGAATGTCACCAGTTTTCATCGCATCGACTCTTATGGAGGAAGGTGGTCGGCCTGAGGGGAGTAGCCCAACTGCACTTATCAAAGAAGCCATTCATGTTATTAGTTGTGGGTATGAAGAAAAAACTGAATGGGGTAAAGAGGTAAGTCGAAACACTAAGCCGTTGCAAGGTCATTTCTGATGGAGTCAATGAACTTTATTTTACTTGATACTTTCAGTCAGTGAAACCTATTGCCTGTACCCTTGCTGTAATATTAATTTTAAAATGTGTTTGTATCTACACGTTAATGATACCTTTTAAACTCGTTTGATCAACAGCTTGGATGGATTTATGGTTCGATTACGGAAGACATTTTGACAGGATTCAAAATGCACTGTAGAGGATGGAGGTCTGTGTACTGCACACCCAAGAGAGCGGCTTTCAAGGGATCAGCTCCAATCAATCTGTCCGATAGGTTGCACCAAGTTCTTAGATGGGCTCTTGGTTCTGTTGAAATCTTTCTTAGTCGTCATTGTCCACTTTGGTATGGTTATGGAGGAAAGCTCAAATGGCTTGAGAGGCTTGCTTATATCAACACCATCGTGTACCCATTCACTTCCATTGCTCTAGTGGCCTACTGTACGCTCCCAGCAGTGTGTCTCCTTACTGGAAAGTTTATTGTTCCAACTGTAAGTATCATCAACCTCAAAAAATCACAGCACGATATATTTAAATTAATTGATTGGATAGATTTTTCTGGAATCCATACCTAAAAATTTGAACTTAGGGCTAAAGCTTATGTTATTGGTAATGGAGACTGTTGCTGATATGTTCTTTATACTTCATGCAGCTGAACAACCTGGCCAGCATATGGTTTATTGCACTTTTTATGTCCATCATAGCAACAGGTGTACTTGAGCTCCGATGGAGCGGAGTTAGCATTGAGGATTGGTGGCGCAATGAACAATTTTGGGTCATTGGTGGTGTCTCAGCACATCTCTTTGCAGTTTTCCAAGGTCTTCTCAAGGTCCTTGCAGGAGTTGATACAAACTTCACAGTCACATCAAAAACAGCAGATGATTCTGAGTTCGGGGAGCTCTACCTCTTCAAATGGACAACTCTTCTTATTCCACCAACGACGTTAATCATCATAAATATAGTTGGTGTAGTGGCGGGAATTTCTGGTGCAATTAACAACGGCTATGGCTCATGGGGTCCTCTCTTTGGGAAGCTCTTCTTTGCCTTCTGGGTTATTGTTCATCTTTATCCATTCCTCAAGGGATTGATGGGAAGGCAAAACAGGACTCCGACAATTGTGGTTCTTTGGTCAATTCTTCTAGCTTCAATCTTCTCACTTGTTTGGGTCCGAATCGATCCTTTCTTGCCCAAACAAACTGGCCCCATCCTCAAACAATGTGGGGTGGATTGCTAGACCAACAAGCTGTCCTATTGCTCTCATCTTTTTTGCTCGTTCCGCTTATATCTTGTTATGTGTAGTGCGTTGTGTCATCAACATTAGTAAAACCAATATGCTTGGATCTCCGATAAGCAGGGTTTCACATCTGCCCATTTTTTACTCCTTGGATGATGTAAATCAATTGTCAATTTCATCTACTTCAATGCTGGATTTTAATGCAACTTTTGCTCCGTTCTTACTCATAGTTTCACAAAATTGTCTCATAATTCTGATTTAGAGTTTCTTTTGGTTGTCTTCTTCAGTAAATCACTTGTATCTTATTCGTCACGTCGTAAAATAGAATCTAATGTGGAAAATAAATACTGAAATTAAAGAAGAGGAATTGCTTAAAGACTACATTGTAATGCTTGGATGATACAAAACACATATGTCTTCCTATATAAGTCTTCTCATATAGGAAAACAAGAGTTTGTATCTTCCTATGGAAGGCATATTGCCTTGGGATGCAATTAAAATAAGTTGGTATGATTCTCTCATTTCCTGAGCCAAGTGTTGTCCTCTTTGTTGACTTCTGTGTTCTCTCTATTTTTCTTTCTATCTTCTAACATTATACTCCCCCTTTCACATATATATTGTTGTCATGGAAGAGATCAATTTACTCAGTAGATAAATCTATTAACACTTCTTGATATCTTGGTGGCACTTAAAAAAAAACTTATTCATGTACAGTTCTTGATTACATAATTTCCACTATTTTGAGTAACTTGACAGTTTGCTCACTTTAATTGTTCCCAGAGGCTCTGGTAAGTATGCCTGTGTATGAGCTGACAGATCCTGTGCAACAGAACGCATGTTTGGCCGCAACTCTGGGGCGGTCCTTATGCATGACAATGCAGTAGTTATTACAAAAACCACTTCCTCTGCCATTATTCCAGTGGGAGGTGAAAGCCGCTGATCAATCAAGTCCTTCAGAAATAGTTCTGGATTACCATCCAATGCTGCCTTTTCTGATAGTGAAGATATGAGCTCCCCTGGATGTCTTCCCATCATAACCTCCAACGCCACCACTCCGAAGCTGTATACATCTGATTTCTCTGTGACCTTCATGGTAAGTGCTAGCTCTGAACAAGGAAATGACTTGTGATCAAAAATATATTGGTGCAGGTTTATAATGGATCGAATTCTGAAGTGAGGATAAGTCATACCTGGTGCCATGTAACCATAAGAGCCAGCTGCTGTCGTCCAATTTGATGAGTCCGAGGCCAGTAATTTTGCTGTACCAAAATCCGAGAGTTTTGCCTCCAAGTCGAACTCCAGTAAAATGTTGCTGCTTGTTACATCACGGTGTACAATGGGAGGGGAGCAATCATAATGCAAGTAAGCAAGCGCATGTGCCACTCCTTGAACAATCTTCACCCTCGTTGCCCAGCTTAGTTCCGTGATTTTCTCATCATTACACAGAATATTCCTCAAGCTACCTCTCTCGACATACTCATAGACCAAGTACATCGAACCCTCCTTGGAGCAATACCCATAGAGCTTGATTATGTTCCTGTGTCGCACTTCTGTCAGTGTTCGAATTTCATTCTCAAAAGCATTGCGATTTATCGGTGGGGTATCACTTGGATCTGATATGTTGAGCCTTTTGACTGCTACAACCTGTCCAGCATCCAATTCAGCTCTGTAGACGCTTCCAAATCCTCCTCTTCCAATGCAATATTTTTCGTCAAAATCTTCAGTTGCCCTCACAAGTTCTCCAAAAGTCAGTTTCCCATCTCTCTCCCAAATGAGTGACTCAGAATATTCGTATGTGGCACTGCCCTTGCTTTCTTGGTCATCTTTCTTGGCTTTCCTCCGAAGGATGAGACATACAGCAATGGTGGTTGCCAAAACCAGTAGGCTAGCAACTGAACCAATTATAGCAGCAAGAATCTTTGTCCTATTTCGACTTGGTGAGTTTTCATCACAAGATGTTAATCCTTGTGCAGCTCCACACAAACCAGTGTTTCCTCCGAATGCTCCTGCAGGTGCTTCCCTAAAAGCACCCCCAGTGGGGATTGGGCCAGACAAATTGTTGTAGGAGAAATCAAACGTTATCAGACTGACCATTCCAGACAATTCTGCTGGAATTCTCCCTGAAAGATTGTTGTGAGACACGTTGAGAATTTCCAAAGAGGTAAGCTTTCCCAAGGAAGGTGGTATCGTCCCTGAAACTGCGTTATTACTGATATCCAGCAGTACTTGTAAGCTCGTCAACCCTCCAAGTTGGAATGGGATGCTCCCTGAAATGAAGTTATTTCTCAAGCTCAAGCTCAGCAATCTTTCGCAGTTCCCAAGCGCCGCTGGGATGCCTCCTGTGAGTTTATTTCCTGATAAATCGAGACGCAGGAGCCTTGTCAATTGGCCAACAGTTTGTGGGATTTCTCCACTCAAGGCATTGTTGCTCAGATTCAAAGCTATCAGCTCCCCAAGCATTCCCAGTTCAGCAGGGATTTCACCTGTGATTTGGTTTGAATCCAAGGCAAGAACGCGCAGCTGAGTAAGGTTCCCCATCTCAGCCGGGATCACTCCGGAGATTCTGTTGTGGTCTAACTGAATGTTTGTGAGCAGCGGATACAGTCCCCACTTTGGTGTAAGTTGGCCAGTAAATTGGTTTCTGCTGAGAGAGAGGAAATCTAACTGTAAATGGATTCCAAAAGCCTCTGAAATATCTCCAGATAATTGGTTGCCTTCCAGCCGCACTCTACTTAAGCCTGAGCAGTTCTTCAAGCACTCTGGAAGTGGCCCTGAAAACCTGTTTCCGGTGGCTGTTAATTCTACAATGTTAAAGCCACTGCATAACTCTGAGGGCAGCTCCCCAGAGAAGCTGTTGAACGAAAGGCTAACATTGGACAAAAAAGGACTGTTTTTACCCAGGTCCCGCGGGAGGCGGCCTGAGAGGTTGTTTCCGAACATCTTTAGAGTCGTGAGATTGCCAAGGCTCGATATGGATGGAGACAACTCCCCACTCAATCGGTTGGAGCTGATATCAAGAGTGTCTAGGAACATTAGATCTCCAATGGGGGGGAGGGTTCCGGTCAGATTGTTTGCGAAAAGGTTTATGATTTGGAGATTTGTGAGTTTTCCAATTGTTGGAGGTATTTCACCTGAAAAGTTATTGGTTGAAAGGTCCAGCCCCAACAAATTTTGTAGGTTTCCTATTTCTGGTGGGATTGAGCCTGAAAAAGAGTTGTTAAAGAGAAACAGATAATTGAGGTTTGTGAGCAGGCCTATCTCTGATGGAAGTTCCCCACTGAATTCATTGCCTTGAACTTGCAGTGAGATTAGTTTGGTCCAACTTTTGATGAAACGGGGCAATATTTCACCAGTCAGCCTATTACCAGAAAGTCCAAGCTCAGTTAAATTGTTCAGGTTTGATAAGGTTGGTGGCAAAGGCCCCGAGAATGAATTCTGGGCTAAAGCTAAGTAGGTCAGCTTGTTACACAGGCCAAGCTCCTGGGGAATTGAGGAGTTGAAGCTGTTCATTCCAAGATCTAGAGTTTGGAGATTTGTGACTAGGCCTATAGAAGGAGGGATTTCTCCTGTAAACGAATTATTGAACAGCTTCAGATCCTTCAACTTGGAGAGGTTAGTGATATTTGGTGAGAGGGGCCCTTGGAAAGAATTGGCGGTGAGGTTAAGATATTCAAGTTTGACCAAATTGGTGAATAATGATTCAGGAATTTGGCCTGTGAAGTTGTTTAGAGACAAATCAAGGAAAGTAAGGTTGAGACAGGTGGTTATGAAGTGTGGAAATTCCAAGGTGAGAGAATTGTAGTAAAGATTAAGGTGAGTTAGGAAAGGGAAAGTGGAAAATCTAGACCAGTCAGAACTTTTAAAGTAATTGGAGCCCAAATCCAAGAAGCTAACCTTCCTCAGATTGCCAATCTGATATGGGATTTCTCCAACCATATAGTTGTTGGAGAAGCTCAGGTATCGAAGCTCTGTCAAGCGGCCGATCTCTGGTGGAATGGCGCCGTCAAACAGATTGCTGGAGAGGTCCAAGAGAGTGAGCCTTGAGAGGCTGCCAACAGCAGCTGGTATGGAGCCGTTGAGAGCATTCCCATTGAGGTTGAAAGTGGTGAGATTCCGCAATGCAGTGAAATTGAACAGGTCCAATGTCCCTTCAAGGTCTGCACCGGGGAGATCAATCCCCGAGACAGATCCCCCGCCGTTGCAGCGAATGCCGATCCATCTGCAGTGGTTGGTGATGTTGTTGAGGGACCATGACTCGAGAGAAGCAGATGATGATAGGCTGGATTTCCATCTCATCAAAGCCTCTGCTTCAGTTGTGGATGCTCTTGAAGGAGTCAGACACAGTGTTAGGAGAGAAAGATATGCAAGAAAAAGGTATGCTGTTTTCATGGCTGATGATTTTGTCTATGCACTCGTCTGCTTCATTTGCCTATTTATGGCTTTCTACTTAGTTTCACTGTAACAAATGAAGAGAAAAGGCTTCTATTCTACAGAGATACTGTATAAGGTAAAGGTGACTATGCTCTCATAGTCTGAACATGATCATAAATACATAAATATTTTCAATGAAAGTATCAAATCTCTGATGAAAAACAGGCTTTGGTTTTGTTTTCTTATTCTTAGCTGTGTGAAGGATCCGTGGACCCACCAAATTAAAGTAATGGTTGTTGCTATATACGCATACCGTGTTATCAAGAGTTGACTAAAAATAAAATTTGAAATTTATGAGGTTTCGCAATGACAAGGAAGAATTGGTTTGTTATTTAAGTCTTGTAGCACTATTTAATTTCTTTTGACTTGTCTGCATTGCTTTCGATTTCCGTTGCACCATAAAACTTTAATCACATATTGCTCGTATTCAAGTACTAGTTCTCCTTCAATTGGATTTTAGCTTAACAAATTGTCAAATTCAAGGTCGTCCACATCAATTACAGCTTGAATTCAGAAACCTTTTTTCCTTGAAATTAAATGTTATTGGTATCATTTTCAAATAATTGTCGTATAGAGAATTTGCTTTAACAGCTAGTTTAATATATTCACTTGCACTAAAATAAAATACAATCTAAAGGGGAAAAAACGGAAGGAAATTAATAAAGGAGAGAAAATTGTCGGAAATGAAATTATAAATACACTCCAAGTCTTCCCTTGCCCCTTGAAAAACTGCCCTTAAATAAGTCAAGAACCACAAAGCTTATAGCAACATTTACTTTCTAGTTTCTATAGTCCAATCCAATATTCCACAGCACTCACAATCCAGGTAACTACCTTGAAGTTTACAAATCTTGACTAATTAATTAGATAATCCATTTACTAACGAGATAAATCAGGAATTGGTAACTAACACTATATGGTTAAATTGTGTTCACATTGAATCTCTGGGGTAAGTACCTATTTAATATAGTTCTGGTTGGTGGTATCTCAACAAACTCAATAAAATGACAAAAAGTAAATCAGTTCCACACACCTAAGAAGTCATTAATGTTCAATAGTCTGTCAATATTATTATTAATAAATTAGATGACATAGAAAATTGATAATTTGCTAAAACACTGGCCTTGGTTCTTCAATATGGATTGTCACACACTACTTGACGTAAATTAAAGTAAATGAAAATTAATTTCATCGGAGACCTCTATATATTGAAGGTCTTCTTTTGTAATTTAGAGAAATCTAGAGATCAAATTTTATAATTTCATTTCACCCAAGTAATAAAATAGAAAATTAAGAATAGAAAAGAAACTTTTAGAACTGAGCTCGAGGACTAGAAATTTAGTTGGCATATTATAAAAAAAAAATCATAATATTTGATCAAATTTGATCCGTTCATAATTTATAAAATTAGCTTAATTTCACCACACCCGAGCTTCACGTTTCGATATCATAAAAAAGTGATTCTTATCTCTTATCTTTTTCCACCACCGAACTGCTAATTTCTGTAATTATCGAAAATCATGTACTGAAGATAAAAATTGATAAATATTTTCTCAATTTTTTAAGTTGATGATATTGTTTATCTTCCACTCAGAAAAATAAATGATACTCCCTCCGTCCACGAATAAGAGTCTCGTTTTTTCATTTTGGTCCGTCCACGAATAAGAGTCTCGGTTTATAATTACCATAAATGATAAAGAGACTCATATTCAACTAACTCATTCCACTCATATATCATTTAAAAGTAATATAAACAAGTAAGACTCCTATTCAATTAACCTTCTTCGACTTATTTTTCTTAACATTTCTTAAAATCCACGCCATTTAGAAATGAGACTCTTAATCGTGGACGGAGGTAGTATGTATATATCATTTTCACTGTTTGTAAATATAAACAGTACTTATAGACTATAGTGACTTATAAGTAAATTTTAAGTACTCCAACTCGTTGCACATTAAATATATACTATTCAATAGTCGCGTTTGCATCATACTATTGGAAAATGCAAATAGAACTTATACTATAGTATTACATCTAAATGTATTTAATTACAAGAATATCAAAGCTATATATTAAAAAAATTGTCATGTCAAGCTATAATTACAATTATATAGATGTAGGTGGGTGTATTTGTCAGTCAAAGGTTGAGTCTGTTATAATGATAATATGGTTGACTTAATATCATCATCGGCAGCGACAGTAATTTAATATTTTTTCCCTTTCCCGGTGTTGATTTCGGTGGATGAAGTGTACTATTTTTTAATATTTGAACTTTTTATAGTGTTAATTCCACTTGTTACTGGAAACATCATACTATTACAATTTTGATTTTTGGATTTAATATTATTTATCACGGAGCTATTCGTGCACTTTAATTGAAAAAAATCAAGAAAGAATCATGGTTAAGCCACTACTCCACCAATGTTCAGTTGTGCTTCACTAATTATTACTCCAGGATTCACTTGTGACTTGTGATGGGATTACTATTTTACTACTAGTATTTTACTACTCCTATGTTATGATTTGCTCCATTCAAATGAAATAAATATTGGTATTTCAGCTTCTTATTCTTAATTTTGTGGGATATACATTTATTTATTCTATTAGTACACCTATTTGAGTATTAATACATGGTCAAAGAGAGTCTTTTGCAATTTATGATTAGAAATAAATTTATATCCAAATACTTATAAAAAGATAGCCTCCAATCTACTCTTCATAGCCTCTCTGTTCAAAATCATTTAAATTATTTATCAGTATCCCATAACCCCAAGTTTAAAATAGTGACAGAAATCCAAAAAACTGAAACCAATTAGCACCAGAAATTGGATGATTTGTGAAAAGTTTCGGCAGCTCTCGGAATCTAATTACAAAATCAGCCTGCATACGCAACACATTTATGTACTACTACTATTTGATTATCAAAAAAAAATAGTGGTGGTTTGTTCTTCATCCTTTTTTTTAATTTTATTTTTAAAGATAGATCAATAATAGTTTACTCAATTAATTTAAAAATAACCCAAATCTATGAATCATTGGATCAATGAAACTTGTCTTATTATCTAAGTTGTGTTATACTATCACAACACAAGTTATTCGTTGAAGAGGAAGACGTTTCAATGGTTTGATTGGAGAGAAGAGGAAACAAATTTAATCCTTTTACTAGGATCCATCTAGTTCGACGCCAAGTGTTTCAACTATAATTTGTAATCATTCAGTGCATCTTCCTTTTTGTTGAACTGCAAATGGTGTATATTTGAACCTTTGCATGTTATTATTTCTATTTTAGGGTTCTTTAGGTGAAGATAATATTTTTGAAATTGGGGCTATAGAGATAAACTAGCTAGTAAATCAAAAAATAATTTTCACATTTAATGTAAGAGGCTATAATGAGTAAATTGAGGATATGCTATATAGAATATGTACGAATAATTGAATGAATAATTATTTAAAAGAACTTTATGATGATTAACCAAGAACAATATAGAAGGAACACAGACTATAGAGCAGAAGCGTACATAGATCCATATTGAACTGTGTGGTTGAATTGTTCTTATGACGATTGGAGATGATTAGAGACGTTCTTTACAAATGTAGAGAGAATATTGAGATATCGAATTGTTCTTATGACGTCTGGGGATCATAACCTAACTTATATTTATACTCCCCCCGTGCCACAAGAATATGTACTCTTTTTCTTTTTAGTATGTCCCACAAGAATATGCATTTTCTAAATTTGGAAACTTTTTTCTCTCTATTGAGGTGTGTCTCATTCTCCACTTATAATACTTTGATTACTTTTTCTTTCGACCTCTCTCCTACTTTACCAATTGTGTGTTAATTAAAACTCGTGCCCAATCAAAAGTGCATATTCTTATGGGACGGAGGAATTATAAAATATAAGATACTATATTTTCTATTGGATCCCTCAACAAATAAAAAATCTCATATGGTATCTACACTTCCATAATAAACTAAATACTCCCTCCGTCCCGCTTTAGCAGTCCCATTGACTTTTCTGCACTCGTTTTGTAAAAATGATAATAAATAGTTAAAGTGAAGAAATAATAAAGTGAAAAAGAGAATAATGTAGATAAGACTCTTCTCTATATTATTCTCTTTTTCACTTAATTATTTCTCCACTTTAACTATTTATTATCATTTTTACAAAACAAGTGCAAAAAAGTTAATAGGACTGCTAAAGTGGGACGGAGGGAGTACACTTTAGTCCAAACTTTAAACTTTAATGAATCACTTTAATTGACCAACTGAAAGATAGTCATACACTTTATATTAATCATATGGAAGCCCAAATTTCCAACAAAATTGCCATAGTTTTATAAATACCAAAGGTTCCAAAATGACAAGCTTAGCAATTCATAATTGGTAAATTTCTCTACGTCGTATTATATTATTATTTGTGCAAGAATATTCAATCTGCCACCTGTTTAGTTAAAGGTATTATAATATGTTTGCATGGTAAATGTTATGAATCATGAACATGTAAACAGAAATGAAGCAATGTAAATGCAAGGAGAATTCTTCAACAACCTTCGTCCATGGGTAAGAAAGAATTTACTATGATATCGATGGCTTACAAACAATACACAACCACTCAAGAATCGTAATGTACAACATTCACTCTAATTCTCTCCTCATAACCAAAAGATGAACTGCATATGTTTTTCAGCTCTTGATGAACATCATGTGTTTCCTTGAATGGAATAATTGTTTCCCTTAGATCCTTATATATGGAATTCCACTTTGGCTATCCTCAACTCGCAAGCCAAGCTCGAGTCCAGTTCACTTTGATCACACGCAGCTTGTGCACCTCTCACTCTTTAATTGCACATCACAACTGCTTTCATAACCGGAATAAATAACCCAATCAATCCTAGCCACTAATTATCATCCAACGATGTCATACTAATTCATGGTTATTTTAATAGTAAAAGGTTATATAAATAGAAAATCTATACTAATATAAAAGCCGAGTTTTGACCTTAATTGCAAATATTTATAAGTTTTGGATTGTTTTGTAAAATGTAGATATTTTGGTTGGTCTACCAAAAAATTAATTCAATTTATTAATATTGCTGTTACAAATTAATCACCAATCAAAAAAATTATTTGAATTAATTCATCTAATTATATTTCATGCTATAGACCATGACACTAATTAGAGTGATAAATGTGTTGTGGAAGTTTTCTTCATAAAGATTAATAAATTTTTGACAGTTACAGATTTTTAATAATTATAATTTAATCTTAGTATTCAATTATAAGCACTACATAGTAACCGCCACATTTTTACACACTATTTGGAATTGTATTAACCATAGTAATTTAATAAAAATTTTAACGCACTATAACTTCTCTATAATTTTTGTCTATATATATGTGTCATTCACTAGCTTATTACTCACTTTCTCATTACCTTTATCTATAATCTATTCCATCACTAAATTTTCTGCAAAACGAATTTGATTTCGGTATGGTTCTTGCTCTTTATCAATAGTATCTTTTTATATTTCTTCATTTTACACATTCTTTTAGTGTGATTATTATGTTACTAATATTTGTTGTTATGTTCTTACCAGAGGATAGTTGAAACTATAGACATGGAATTAATTTCTCTTAGTGATCTACAATCTACCATAACTTTATCAATCAAGGGTTGAATGCATTAACTCTGCCAAATTTGGTTTGAAATTGGTAAGTATTTTACGAAATTTTATAGTACAACCGCTAAGTTATGTTCGCATTATTCATGAATGGAAATATTTCTCGAAATTGCAATATGGTGTTTGTAGTTGACTTTTGTTTGAAGTTCTTATCTACATATGAGAAAATTGGCATGACTAAGAAGATGGTGTCGGTGCAGGACGATGAAAGTGTTGGAGACGATGAGCGGAGAAGATGAAGGCTATTATTGGAGATAGATGGTGGCCGATGGGCGATGGCGTAGAGCTGCATGAGCATAAATGATTTTGTATTCTATTTTTCATTGAATTTTTTCATTTCTTGGTTGCATTTTGATTATTTTTTTATTAATGGACTTGACTAATTTCTATTGTTAAATCAATTTTCAATTAGTGAAATTATTGAATATTGTAGGATCATTAGTAATTAAATGGATTGATGAACAATATAATTAATTTCAATATTATTAAATTAAAAATTTGAACGTTATTAAAAAAAATCTACAAGACAATCATGAAAAGCTATTTTGATTTTTCAACATTGCCAAAAAATTATTAATAACATAATTAAAATTATTAGCTATTTTGATTTTTTAATGCCATTGGTTTGAATTAGATTAGTGATTTAAAAAAACTATATAATTCTATTTTTTTATCATAGTTTATTTAATTTATGTTTTCAATTTTGTATGAGAAAATTCAATAGGCCGTGCAACGCACGGGGTTAGATACTAGTGAAAAGTAAATGACACTTAAGAATACGCATGATCAATTGGAGATATCAACATGAATAGTTGAAATAATAATAATAATATTAATAATTTAATGTTATTGGCTTAAATCTGAATATGATATTTGGCGGACCCACATACAATGGGGGAGGGGCTTTAGCCCCGAATGAATTCTTTTTTTCAAACTTTTTTCTATTATAAAGTTCTAAAATTTATTCATATTTTATACATATTATTATATAAAAGCCCTTATTAATAATCCAAACTACATAGTAAATTTTGAAAATTTAGCCCATACTCACGTTCATTTTTGCGTCCGCCACTTATGATAATTAATATTCACATAAAATAAAGCATTCTATGACACACCGTGAACCTGCCACTATTTTAATGTTCGCTCTTTTTCAACACCAACCGTATTCTTTCATAAACCTTAGCCACCAACAACCTTTGCAACCATTCTCATGACCTGTAGTTGAGTACGTTATGGAAGAAGCGGTCCATATTTTTATGGAACTCAAAACTTGCAGATAGAAGAAAGACTTATAAAAGAGATAATAGACAGAAAATACAAAACATCATCCTTGGGGAGTTTTTTTGAAGAAAGACTTATAAAAGAGATAATAGACAGAAAATACAAAACATCATCCTTGGGGAGTTTTTTTTTTTTTTTTTGATAAACTAAAATGCTCAAGCTAGAAAAGTGGCGAGCTAAAGAGTACAACAAGAAAGTCCAGCAACAACCAAAGCAAAAAAGCCAAACAAAACAAGAGCTAAGCACCACAAAAGGAAAAAAAAACTACCAAACAAAGAGGTCCCTGAAAACGCACTCCACGCAGCACACCCAAAAGAGAGGAAAGAGCAGCCTACAAGCAGAGAAAAGGCAAGGAAAACGAACCATAACACATGCCCAAGACAAGCCCAAAAAAGCAAGCAAGCACAACACCTCTTTGCATCTCCTGCGGTCACAATGATTTGAAGTTTCATCCATGCAATCAGTCAAGAGACCTCATTTTAGGGGAGTTCCAGCACCAGCCCTTTGCTCGGGTATCTTGGAGTCTTCCATTCTCTGATGTCACCAAAATTTTCCATTGCTTGCATCGGGGAAAATGGGAGATCCGGGCACCATCCTTTCACCCATATGCCTAAGCGCAAAAAAAGTCGTCTCTTTTCGAATTCCTAGTTAGGCTTGAAAGCTTGAAAGATAATCTTATTTTGAATATCCCAAATGGACCATGTGATGACGTAGAACATGGAGATCCATAATTGCTTGTCAAAGTTTTTGAAAGGATTACCGAACTAAGAGAGAAGACACATCCTTGTATGCTTGGGGAGGCAGAGAGACATGTTCCACTGATTGCAACAAAAATACCAAAATCTACTGGATATCTTGCAACTAAAAAAGAGGTGATCAATGGTTTCTGGTTCCTCCATGCATAGAGCACATCGATCATCCTCAATACCGGCAAACTTTAATCTATGTAATCTTTCTTTTGTATCGAGTCTTCCTTGGAGAATGAACCACAAGTGAAGCTGAGCTCGTGGCGGGGCTCGATTCCTCCAAGGTAGTCGACCAAGGTATGATGGTGAGCTATCCTTCTCCATCCGATGGCCAACCTGCAAGACAAAGTTAGATACCGAGAAAATATTTGACTTATCCCCTGACCACACCCTTGTTGGTGCACGCAGCGGAAGAGCATGTAAATAAATCACATAATAATCAGATCTATTTAGCAGATTATTTAGACAAAATCTATTCGCGTAATTATCACATGTATCATGCTCATAACTTGAATTAATCATGCTTTAAGAATATTGAAAACCTAAAACATGCTTTTCTACGGAGTAGAATAATACCTAATTAATTCTCCAAAGAATTGAAGATGGCTAGCGACTTCTCCACGTGTAGCTTTAAGTACTAGACCACAAATCTTCTCTCTGGTTCCCGAACTGTACTCTAATATCAGTGTGGGCTGATCTTACTAGAATACTAGGACTTAAATAAAGAAGACAGAAGAAATCCTTTTTGGAATAGGACTCAAATTCGAAATCTCCTACAGCTGGGAGAGATCGAAATTTTCGAAAATTGCAATATGAGATATTGTGTATTTTCTGTCTCCTTTATTCTCCTATTTATATTAAGTTCCTTTTGGGCCCAGACAGGGATCTATGGAAGGCTTTGGATATGGGCTCATCCAATTTACTTTTTACTAATTAAATTGAACCCACAATTTAATATAAGTTATAATTGGAATATTACGAGCAGCCACTACAGAAGTAATATTGAACTCTCCCCATCCAAATCCGAAATTATAAGTAATCCGGGTTTCCGTTTATCTTTCATTTCCCGTGCTTAAGATTAATATGTCCATTAATTAATTAATGTCTGCTATTGACTTAATTAATTAACTTCTTATTAATTCCAAGAGTGGACTTAGCATGAAACACTCATTTATTATTCATAGAGTAATCATACTCCAACTAGCTAGGTTCCGAATAATAAAACTTAGTTTCGCGCTCCTCTTGAGGACATTATCAAACGAGACTCACCTCGTGCACGATTCAATATAATAGCAATCCTAGCACCGCTAGATATCGATCACCACTGCCCAATATATCAGGATAATTGGGCTACGAAAAACCCGCACCATTTGATAAGTCAAAGCAATGCATAATCAATACCGTATGCTCAATGCTAACCTACATTGATTAAGAAATAAATATTTATCAAGACCTCGCCTTTCAGTAGATAGCCCAAGGCAAGTCTTGCTGTTAGATCCGTTCAGTGCTATACCACACCAATGTCATCTTATTTCAGTAAGGCTTAGAAATATACGGACTGACATTGCAACCTTTCTCGATGGGTAGTCTAATTCCATCTAGGTTGTGAAATTCATATTTTTCTTTGTTTAGAACTGACCGTATTACCTTAAAGTGGACGACGCCCACAACCGGTCTACTAAAACAAAGACTTAGACTTTGTTAAGTTAACTTATACATTTAAACATGCATTAACATCCATTAAATGTAAAACATAACAACATTATGACAAAAATAATCTGTTTTATTCATTGGAAAATAAAATAAGAGTTTTACAGTATTCAATCACTCGAAACGTGATTTCTAGTATACAAACTCTAACAATCTCCCACTTATACTCAAAACACTTTCGAGTATACAAAATGTGCTAACGTCTAAATCTCCCACTTATACTGAAAGCGGATTGAGGTCTTGAATTAGTCGAACTCCCATTCCTTCAACATGGCTTTCATACGGCTTTACCGCTAACGCCTTCGTGAAAGGATCTGCCAGGTTGTTTTCTGACTCAATCTTGACCACTTGTATGTCTCCTCTCTGCACTATATCTCGAATGATATGATACTTCCTCTCTATGTGCTTGCTCGCCTTATGAGCCCGTGGTTCCCTCGAATTTGCCACAGCACCAGAGTTATCACAATAAACGGTGATGCGCTTGGGCATATTCGTAACCACACCTAAGTCCAGAAGGAAGTTCTTAAGCCATACAGCCTCCTTTGCAGCCTCCGAAGCGGCTACATACTCGGCTCCCATGGTAGAGTCTGCAATGCATTTCTGCTTTACACTCTTCCAAACTATAGCTCCACCTCCTAAGGTAAACACATATCCGGAAGTTGATTTTCTCGAATCCAGATCAGCCTGAAAGTCTGAATCTGTATATCCTAAAGGACAGAGCTCGGCTGCATTGTAAACTAGAACATAGTCCTTAGTCCGATTAAGGTACTTGAGTATGTTCTTTACGGCAGTCCAATGTCCTTGGCCGGGATTTGATTGATATCTTGCTACCATGCCAACAGCAAAGCAGATATCGGGTCTAGTACAAAGCATAGCATACATGAGATTACCAACTGCCGAGGCATATGGTATTCTTCTCATCTCTGCTATCTCAGATGCTGTCTTAGGACACATCTCTTGAGACAACTGGATGCCATGTCTAAAAGGTAGGAAACCTTTCTTGGCATCTTGCATGCTAAAGCGTCTAAGTACCGTTTCGATGTAAGATTCTTGGGATAAGCACAACATTTTCTTACCTCGGTTCCTAAGAACCTTGATACCGAGAATGTGTCCCGCATCACCCATATCTTTCATCTCGAACTGGCTGGACAACCAAGTTCGCACTGATGACAACATCTTTTTATTGTTTCCAATTAGAAGAATGTCATCTACATACAAAACTAAGAACACAACATTTCCTTTTTCAACCTTCTTATACACGCAGCTTTCATTAGGGCATTTTTCGAATCCAAACTTTTGAACAGTTTGATCGAAACACTGGTTCCATGATCTAGATGCTTGCTTGAGACCATAAATGGCCTTCTTAAGCTTCCAAACCATGTGTTCCTTGCCCTTCACTACATAGCCTTCGGGTTGTTCCATGTAGATGGTCTCCTCAAGACTCCCGTTTAGAAACGCAGTCTTAACGTCCATCTGCCATACTTCCCAATCCATGTAAGCTGCTATAGACAAAAGTATACGGATCGATTTGAGCATGGCCACTGGGGAGAAGGTCTCATCGTAATCGATACCTTCCTTTTGGGTATACCCCTTAGCCACTAGTCTTGCCTTGAAGACTTTAACTCGTCCATCGGGTCCACGTTTACGTTTGTATATCCACTTGCTCCCAATGGCAGTACAGCCTTCGGGTAGGACAGACAAATCGTAGACGTCTTTGTCTAACATAGATTGTAGTTCCGAATCCATTGCTTTCACCCATTCGCAATGATCGACATCAGCCTGCGCCTCTGCAAAATTCCAGGGATCCAGTACATTGCTGTCCGAGGAGTGATCCATACACTCACCCAAACCAATGTATCTATCGGGCTCATGAGAGACCCTCCCACTGCGGCGCGGCACTACAATATCTGGAGTATTAGTTGAAGTTTCTGGAATTGTTGTTACACTTGGTAATTGTTCTTGGTTAATGGAAGTTGAAACTTGAGTTAGCTCTTCTAGAGCAATCTCACTGCTGGACTTATGATTCATTACATAGTCTTCCTCTAAGAATGTGGCATGAGTGCTCACAATCACTTTCTGATCTCTGAGACTATAGAATTCATAAGCTTTCGTTCCTCTAGGGTATCCTATAAACACGCAAACCTCAGTCCTAGATTCCAGCTTAGTTGGATCCTTTTCCAATACATGAGCCGGACACCCCCATACTCTGAGATGTTCTAGATTGGGCTTACGCCCATTCCACAACTCATATGGGGTAGTAGGAACAGATTTAGAAGGTAAGACGTCTAAGAGATAGTTTGCAGAAAGCAAAGCATGACCCCAAAACGAAACAGGTAACCGTGCATAACTCATCATCGATCTGACCATATTTAATAAGGTCCTATTCCTTCTTTCAGCCACGCCATTCTGCTGGGGTGTGCCCGGCGCAGTCGTTTGGGATTCAATCCCAGCTACCGATAAATAGTCCAAAAACTCGGCACTTAGGTATTCGCCTCCGCGATCAGATCGCAGGCATTTGATACTCTTACCATGTTGCGTCTCTACTTTAGCCTTAAACTCCTTGAACTTGTCAAAAGTTTCAGACTTGTAGCGCATCAAATAGATGTATCCGATTTTCGAGTAGTCATCTGTAAAGGTGACGAAATATCGAAAACCGCCCCTTGCCTCGGTTGACATTGGTCCACACACATCAGTATGAATGAGCTCAAGTACTTCTTTGGCCCTATTCCCCTTTGATCTAAAAGATCTCTTAGTCATCTTGCCTTCGAGACAGGACTCACACTTCGAAAACGGTTCCTTCTCAAGACCTTTAATAAGATCTTGATCAACCATCGCATGAATCCTTCTTTCGTTGGCATGACCAAGTCTAAGGTGCCATAAGTACGTTTCATTCATTGAAGTTGAAGGTTCTTTTCTTTTCTTAGAAATTTTCGATGTAGCATTGAGTTCTGATTTACGTTGATTAAATTGTGTAGAAGTGATCGTGTACAGATTGTTTTCCATGATACCGCGACAGATATAAGAACCATCTTTCTTAATAACGCAATTGTCATTAAAAGAAATCGAATATCCATCATAAGACAATTTAGAAACTGAAATTAAATTTCTTCTAAAAGAGGGTATCAACAAAACATTCTTCAAAATCAAAAATCTATCACTAGAAAAACGTAAATAAACGTCTCCCACTGCAACGGCCGCCACTTTCGTAGCGTCGCCCAGCTGGACCTCTATCTCACGATCATGTAGCCGTCTTGTCACCTGCATCAAGTCAGGATCAAAACATATATGATCAGTTGCTCCAGTATCAATAACCCAAGTATGAGTAGATGTCAAAGCCAAACATGACTCGACTACTAGAGCATGGTGCATACCTGTAGCCTTGCCCTTTTTAGGACAATCTGGCTTCCAATGACCTTTCTCTCCACACTTGAAGCATTTTCCAGTTTGCTTCTTGTCACCCCGCTGTTTCTTCTTTCCCTTAGCATTGTTGACTGCTACTTGGTTCGGTGCCTTTTTCTTTCCTCTTCTAGCCTTAGAGCCAGAGGAATTAGGCGCGATACTCATCATAGCTACTTTAGCTTGAACCATAAGGTCCTCCGCCGACTGAAGTTCAGTCAGCAACTCTGCTAAAGTATAATTCCGTTTGTTCATCTCAAAGTTGAGCTTGAACTGCTGGAAGCTAGGGGGAAGACTCTGAAGGATTATAGTAACCTGGGACTCGGGATCGATCGTCCCTCCCAATACCTCAATCTGGTTGAGGTGACTCATCATCTCGAGGACGTGTTGCCTCACAGACGAGCCTTCCTTCATAGACTTCGTCATGATACTCCGAAAGGCTTGAGACTTAGCCGTTCGATTCTGAGTACCAAAAAGATTTGCGAGATTTGTCATGATCTCGGCGGCAGTTTCCATGGCAGAATGCTGATGCTTGAGTACTGATGACATAGAAGCCAACATGTAGCACTTAGCCATCTCATTCGCCTTATGCCACCGTCTATGCGCATCTCGCAATGCTTGGCTGGCACTAGCAGCCGGGACAGCTGGGCGTGGAGTAGTGAGTACGAACTTGTACTCTTCTGCTGTGAGAACGATATCCAAGTTTTGTTTCCATTCGATGTAATTTTGGCCTTCGAGTTTGTTTTCTTTGAGAATGGCAGAAAGAGGATTAAAAGACATCTTGACGAATTTTATTGCACTGCAAACAGAAGATTTTACTATCTGTCATAAACTTATGTAAGGAAATTGAGTAGATTAACCATAAAACTTTTCAAAATCTTACAACAGCAAAATTAATAAATTGTATCCTCCTCAGGAGGTTAATACGCATTAAAATTTCGACAATTTACTGGTCACAAACACCGACATATCAATAGCTTCCTCCTCTGGAGGTTGACATGTCAAATGCTTCCTAAGCACGACCACCTGGTTTAGCATTACAGTATTTTATTTCTACAACACACTCCCATAACAATGTTCATGTGTTGATAACAAAATCAAGCTATCTCATAAATTCCGATTGAACCCTGAAACTCGCAATTCCTTAGGATTATTGTCCCTACTCTGTAGGTGGCGATAATATTAGGAATCACTTTCTAGTTCACTCTATTCATTATTTGAGAAGTCCGCCCTTATGAACTTACTGTTTTCGTAGGATTATTGTCCCTACTCTGTAGGTGGCGATAATATTAGAAAATCAGCTTCACAAAATTTGGCAGTCCAACCGATGGAGACCATATATAAACCATTAGTTCATAATTATCGCTTAGATATTTGGGTTATGGTTTTAATTAATTATCCTTTAGCCTTAAGGCAGATTAAGACTAATTAAATTCTGTTGGTATTTAATTTACTGGATAATTAAATCTTTTATAATCTTTAATATCTTAATATAGAAACTATTAATCTAGAATTTAATTCTCATTCATGTCTTACTATAAGATATATCTAAAATAAAATACATTATTTATAATCTTAATTAGACATGAAAAATCAAATTCATATAATTTCCAAGTTCAAGATTAGGAAGAATATCAATTATATTATTTAATGTATTCTTATATATATCATATCTTATAATAGATTCTAGATATATATTATAATTAGGAAACTATTAAATTATTCTTATCTATATCATCTAGGATATAAAATATTCATAGATATAGAAAATAATCCAAATATTCCTAAAATCTAGGGAAATCTTCCCAAAATGTTTTATTTCATTAAATAATATTATTTTTAATGATATCTATTAATTAAACAATTAAATAATCATTAAAATAATCTTTCGTCAATTTCTAGAGATTCGAGGTTGGCACGAATCTACACAACGAAGATACGAAGATATCCCCGGAGATTCTCGCCGGGACGGCGTGTTCGCCCCCCGACGACCGCCGGAAAACCCGCGCCTTACGGCGCGCTCTTCCTTCTCCCTTCTTCCTCCCGGCGGACAACCGCCGAGATTTCACCCTCCGTCGTCGTCGAGCCAGAAGGCGCAGCCAGAGCCACGACCTCCCGGCGATCTCCCACTGCCCGACGAGCTCGCGCGCACCAGCAGCCGGCGGCTGCTCTCGGTTGCGCCTCGCTAGGGCTGGGTCGGCTAGGGTTTCGGTATTAGGGTTAGGGTTAGGGTTTTGCGAAGAAGACCGGCGCCTCGGTGGTTCTCGGACGAGCCACCGTGCCAGGCTTCCTCCGTCCGACGCGTCTGGTGCCGCCTGGGCTCGCGGTCTCGATCGGCGGCGCGCGCGAGCCCCTGCTCGCATGCGCGTCGCCGCGTGATCGCACGTCCTCGGCTCCTGTCGCGTCGCATCGCGTTTGATCGGGGCCGGCTAGGGTTTGGCGGGCTTGGCCGGTGGCGCGCGCGAGCCCTTGCTCGCCGGCGCGTCGCCCCATGCCCGTCGCCCTCGGCTCCCACTCGATTGGCAACCCTCTTCGATCGATCATAGCGCAATTCGTCCCGGCGCAAGCGCCGACGAATCGCACATCTAGTTCGTTCGAATAATTCAAGTTCTATGATTCGAATGTTCTTGAGTTCAACATGCATAAACATAAAAAATAAAAACACAAGAACATGCTTCGTAATCAATCAAGACATGCATACATGAATTTCGCGAAATTTAAATCCAAATAATCAGAGCCAAAGACTGGCTCTGATACCAATTGTTGGTGCACGCAGCGGAAGAGCATGTAAATAAATCACATAATAATCAGATCTATTTAGCAGATTATTTAGACAAAATCTATTCGCGTAATTATCACATGTATCATGCTCATAACTTGAATTAATCATGCTTTAAGAATATTGAAAACCTAAAACATGCTTTTCTACGGAGTAGAATAATACCTAATTAATTCTCCAAAGAATTGAAGATGGCTAGCGACTTCTCCACGTGTAGCTTTAAGTACTAGACCACAAATCTTCTCTCTGGTTCCCGAACTGTACTCTAATATCAGTGTGGGCTGATCTTACTAGAATACTAGGACTTAAATAAAGAAGACAGAAGAAATCCTTTTTGGAATAGGACTCAAATTCGAAATCTCCTACAGCTGGGAGAGATCGAAATTTTCGAAAATTGCAATATGAGATATTGTGTATTTTCTGTCTCCTTTATTCTCCTATTTATATTAAGTTCCTTTTGGGCCCAGACAGGGATCTATGGAAGGCTTTGGATATGGGCTCATCCAATTTACTTTTTACTAATTAAATTGAACCCACAATTTAATATAAGTTATAATTGGAATATTACGAGCAGCCACTACAGAAGTAATATTGAACTCTCCCCATCCAAATCCGAAATTATAAGTAATCCGGGTTTCCGTTTATCTTTCATTTCCCGTGCTTAAGATTAATATGTCCATTAATTAATTAATGTCTGCTATTGACTTAATTAATTAACTTCTTATTAATTCCAAGAGTGGACTTAGCATGAAACACTCATTTATTATTCATAGAGTAATCATACTCCAACTAGCTAGGTTCCGAATAATAAAACTTAGTTTCGCGCTCCTCTTGAGGACATTATCAAACGAGACTCACCTCGTGCACGATTCAATATAATAGCAATCCTAGCACCGCTAGATATCGATCACCACTGCCCAATATATCAGGATAATTGGGCTACGAAAAACCCGCACCATTTGATAAGTCAAAGCAATGCATAATCAATACCGTATGCTCAATGCTAACCTACATTGATTAAGAAATAAATATTTATCAAGACCTCGCCTTTCAGTAGATAGCCCAAGGCAAGTCTTGCTGTTAGATCCGTTCAGTGCTATACCACACCAATGTCATCTTATTTCAGTAAGGCTTAGAAATATACGGACTGACATTGCAACCTTTCTCGATGGGTAGTCTAATTCCATCTAGGTTGTGAAATTCATATTTTTCTTTGTTTAGAACTGACCGTATTACCTTAAAGTGGACGACGCCCACAACCGGTCTACTAAAACAAAGACTTAGACTTTGTTAAGTTAACTTATACATTTAAACATGCATTAACATCCATTAAATGTAAAACATAACAACATTATGACAAAAATAATCTGTTTTATTCATTGGAAAATAAAATAAGAGTTTTACAGTATTCAATCACTCGAAACGTGATTTCTAGTATACAAACTCTAACAACCCTCACGTCCCTCGTGTTTGCTCTCAACGGAGACTGATTCACGACTACCAGGAGGTCACAACTAAGTCTTCTTCCCATGCGAAAAGTTTCTTTCTCCATTTGAATATCCATCTCCAGCCTTCTCCTTCCCACTCCCCCATGTTCTCAATGAGACTTTCTTTTTGAATTGATAGCATGAACAATCTAGGGTAACGATTTTTTAGACTTTCGGTCCCTACCCAATGGTCGTGCCAGAAGCTTGTACACTTTCCATTGCCAACTTTCACTAGAATCCCATTGTTAGCAATATGCTGCACTACGTCGTTAAAGTTACTGAAATCAGTGACCTGGCCCCAAATACTTGTTAAGCTCTTCTTATCCATCTTCTGGAAGTCCCCGATGTATTCAATATCGTGGTTGGATTTTACAATTTCCTTCCACAATGGCTTGTCTTCGTCAGCAAACCTCCACCACCACATGAACAACAAGGCTGAATTTCTAGTAGTGATATCACCCACACCCAAACCTCCATGCTTGATCGGTTTTTGGATGGTTTCCCAAGCTATGAGACTCCCTCCCTTGTCACCGTCTCTTTTTCTCCAAAAAAACCGTCTTTGTATCTGAGCAATACGCCTCACCACATTTTTTGGTATACGGAAGATGCTAAGATAGTACATTGGGAGGCTATTGAGGACTGCTTTGATGGGAACTAATCTTCTTGCTCTTGAAAGATTTCTTGCCTTCCACATTGCGAGTCTCTTTTCAATTTTATCGATAATCGGCTTCCAAGTGCAAGATTTCCGAGGATTTGCACCAAGGGGAATGCCAAGGTAGGTAAACGGCAACTTTTCCAGGCCACACCCCAAATATACATTAGCTTCTACCGCCCATTTCTCATCACAATTCAGCGGGATAAGGGCTGATTTTTGGTAGTTGATCTCAAGTCCTGACATCAAGGCAAAGCATCTCAGAAATTTCTTGTAGTTATCCAGATTCTTGATATTTGCCGGTGAGAAGATGATAGTATCACTGGAAAATTGCAGATGGGTAACTCGGATCTGCTTATCTCCAACCGCGACTCCTTTAAAGATCCCAATATCCCTGCCTCTAATAACTATTCTGTTGAAGGTTTCCGCAACCAACAAGAAGAGAAGAGGTGAGAGCGAGTCCCCTTGCCGCAATCCTCTTTGTAAATGGAAAGGTGACGTGGGCGCTGAAGGGGTTGGCAGCGGAAGCGCACACATAAATCAATTACAAATAATTCAGATCTATTTTTTAGCGGATTATTTAGACAAATTCTATTCGCCTAATTATCTCACGTATCATGCTCATAACTCATATAATAACATGCTTTAAATTAATTGAAACCTAAAACATTCTTTTCTAAGGTTCAGCCATTATACCTTGATGATTCTTCAAAGAATCGAAGATAGTTAGCGCCTTCTCCACGTGAAGTACTTTAGTACAAAACCACAGATCTTCTGACTGGTTCCCGGACTGTGAGCTGATATCAGGGTGGGCTGATCTCACCAGTGCACTAGGACTTAAATAGAGAAGACAGAAATCCTTTCCCACGGAGGAGAAGAATTCGACCACTCCTAGGAATATGGGGGGGCGAAAATTTTGAATAAAAATTAAGTATATTTTCTGTCTCCTTTATTCTCCTATTTATAATAAGTCACCAGTCAGGGATCTATGGAAGGCTTTGGATATGGGCTCCTCCAATTAGCTTTTTACTAATTAAATTAAACCCAATTTAATATAAGCTTAAAATTGGAATATTACGAGCAGCCACTACAGAAGTAATACTGCACTCCCCATCCAAATCCGAAATTATAAGTACTTCGGGTTTCCATTACTTTATATTTATTTCCCGCGCTTAAGATAGAAACATCCATTAATTAATTATTGTCTGCTATGGACTTAATTAATTAATATCTTATTTATTCCAAGAGAGGAATCGGCAAGAAAATCTTATTTATTATTCATAGAGTAATTAAACTCCAACTAGCTAGGTTCCGAATAATAAAACCTTATTTCAAGCTTCTCTTGAGGATGTTATCAAACGAGACTCATCTCGCGCACGATTCAACTTAATAGCAATCCTAGCACCGCTAGATATTAATCACCACTACCCAATATACCAGGCTTATTGGGTTGCGAAAAACCCGCACCATTTGGTAAGTCAAAGTAGTGCATAATCAATACCGTATGCTCAATGCTAACGTACATTGATTGAGAAATAATTTACGAGACCTCGTCTTTCAGTAGATAGCATAAAAACTGTCTCGATGTTAGATCCATTCAGTGCTATACCACACCAACGTCATCTTATTTCAGTAAGGCTTAGAAATAATCGGACTGACATTGCAACCTTTCACGATAGGTAGTCTAAGCCTATCTAGGTTGTGAAATTATTCTTTTTCTTTGTTTAGAACTGACCGTGTTACCTTAAAGTGAACGACGCCCACAATCGGTCTACTAAAACAAAGACTTAGACTTTGTTAAGTTACTTATACATTTAAATATGCAATAAACATCCACTAAATGTAAAACATAACAACATTATGACAAAAATAATCTGTTTATTCATTTGGAAAATAAAATAAGAGTTTTAACAGTATTCAATCATTCGAAAGGTGATTTCTAGTATACAAACTCTAACAATCTCCCACTTATACTCAAAACAGCTTTCGAGTATACAAAAAAAATGTGCACTACGTCTAATTCTCCCACTTATACTGAAAGCGAGTTGAGGTCTCGAGTGAGTCGAACTCCCATTCCTTCTACATGGCGCTCGAACGGTTTGACTGCCAATGCCTTAGTAAAAGGATCTGCCAGGTTGTTCTCTGACGCAATCTTGACCACTTGTATGTCTCCTCTCTGTACTATATCTCTGATGATATGATACTTCCTCTCAATATGTGTGCTCGCTTTGTGAGCTCTTGGTTCCTTCGAATTTGCCACAGCACCAGAATTGTCACAATAAATGGTGATGCTCTTGGGCAGATTCGTAACCACACCTAAGTCCATAAGAAAGTTCTTGAGCCATACAACCTCCTTTGCAGCCTCCGAAGCGGCCACATATTCGGCTTCCATGGTAGAGTCTGCAATGCATTTATGCTTTACACTCTTCCAAATTACGGCTCCACCTCCTAAGGTAAACACATAACCAGAAGTAGATTTCCTCGAGTCCTGATCAGCTTGAAAGTCTGAATCAGTATATCCCAAAGGACATAGCTCGCCTGCTTTGTAAACTAGAACATAGTCCTTAGTCCGTTTAAGGTACTTGAGTATGTTCTTTACTGCAGTCCAATGTCCTCGGCCCGGATTTGACTGATATCTTGCTACCATGCCAACAGCAAAGCAAATATCAGGCTTTGTACAAAGCATAGCATATATGAGACTACCAACTGCCGAAGCGTATGTTATCCTTCTCATCTCTGCTATCTCAGTTGCAGTCTTAGGACACATCTCTTGAGATAAATGGACGCCATGTCTAAAAGGTAAGAAACCTTTCTTGGCATCTTGCATGCTAAAACGACTAAGTACAGTATCGATGTAGGGTTCTTGGGATAAACACAACATCCTTTTCTCACGATCCCTAAGGACCTTGATACCTAGGATGTGTCCCGCATCTCCCATATCCTTCATCTCGAACTGGTTTGACAACCAAGTTCGAACTGATGACAACATCTTTTTATTGTTTCCAATTAGAAGAATGTCATCTACATATAAAACTAAGAACACCACATTCCCTTTTTCTACCTTCTTGTACACACAGCTCTCGTTAGGGCATTTTTCAAATCCAAACTTATGAACAGTTTGATCGAAGCACTGATTCCATGATCTAGATGCTTGCTTGAGGCCATAAATGGCCTTCTTAAGCTTCTAAACCATGTGCTCTTTGCCCTTCACGGCATAACCCTCAGGTTGTTCCATGTAGATGGTCTCCTCAAGACTACCGTTCAAGAACGCAGTCTTAACGTCCATCTGCCATACATCCCAATCCATATAAGCTGCTATAGACAACAGTATCCGGATCGATTTGAGCATGGCTACCGGGGAGAAGGTCTCGTCGTAGTCGACACCCTCCTTTTGGGTATACCCCTTAGCCACTAGTCATGCCTTAAAGACTTTAACTCGTCCATCGGGTCCACGTTTACGTTTGTATATCCACTTACTCCCAATGGCAGTACAGCCTTCGGGTAGGACGGACAAATCGTAGACGTCTTTGTCTATCATAGATTGTAGTTCCGAATCCATTGCTTTCACCCATTCGCAATGATCGACATCCGCCTGCGCCTCTGCAAAATTCCAGGGATCTAGTATATTGCTGTCCGAGGAGTGATCCATAGATTCTCCCAAACCAATGTACCTTTCGGGCTCATGAGAGACCCTCCCACTGCGGCGCGGCACTACAATATTAGGTGTAGAAGTTGAAGGTTCGGGAATTGGTTGTACTATAGGTACTTGTTCTTGGTTAATGAAACTTGTGACTGAAGTGAGCTCTTCAAGAGCTACCTCACTGTTGGGTTTATGATTCATAACAAAGTCTTCGTCTAAGAATGTCGCGTGAGTACTCACAATGACTTTCTTGTCTCGGAGACTATAGAATTCATAAGCTTTCGAACCTTTGGGGTACCCTATAAACAAACATACCTCTGTCCTTGAGCCCAGCTTAGTTGGATCCTTTTCCAAAACATGAGCTGGGCACCCCCATATCTTGAGATGTTCTAGATTGGGCTTACGCCCAGTCCACAACTCATATGGAGTAGCAGGAACAGACTTTGATGGTAAATTGTCTAAAATATGACTCGCGGAAAGCAAGGCATGTCCCCAAAACGAAATAGGCAGTCGTGCATAACTCATCATCGATCGGACCATGTTCAACAAGGTCCTATTCCTTCTTTCAGCTACGCCATTCTGTTGGGGTGTGCCCGGCGCAGTCGTTTGGGATTCAATTCCCTCTACTAACAAGTAGTCCAAAAATTCGGCACTGAGGTACTCGGCTCCGCGATCAGATCGCAGGCTCTTGATACGTTTTCCATGATGCGTCTCCGCATAAGCCTTAAAATCCTTGAACTTGTCAAAAGCTTCAGACTTAAAGCGCATCAAATAAACATATCCGACTTTCGAGTAATCATCAATAAAAGTGATGAAATAGCGAAAGCCGCCTCTTGCCTCGGTTGACATTGGTCCACACACATCAGTATGAACGAGTTCTAGTGCTTCCTTGGCCCTATTACCTTTCACCCTAAAAGGTCTCTTAGTCATCTTGCCTTCCAAACAGGATTCACACGTGGAAAATGATTCAGTATCTAGCCCTTTAAGAAGGTCTTGATCCACGAGAGTTTGAATCCTCTTTTGGTTGGCATGACCAAGTCTAAGGTGCCATAAGTACGTTTCGTTCATTGAACTTGAAGGTTCTTTTCTCTTCTTTGAAATTTTCGATGCATTATTGAGTTCTAATTTGCGATTATTAAATTGTGTAAATATGATTGTGTACAGATTGTTTTCCATGATACCACGACAGATATAAGAACCATCTTTCTTAATAACACAACTGTCATTAAAAGAAATCGAATATCCATCAAAAACCAATTTAGAAACTGAAATTAAATTTTTTCTAAAAGAAGGTATCAACAAATCATTCTTCATAACCAAAAATCTATCACTACTAAAACGCAAATAAACGTCTCCCACTGCTACGGCCGCCACTTTAGTAGCGTCGCCCAGCTGGACTTCGATCTCTCCATCATATAGCCGTCTTGTCACTTGCATTAAGTCAGAATCAAAACAAATATGATCAGTAGCTCCAGTGTCAATAACCCAAGTATGAGATGAAGTCGAAGCCAAACATGACTCAACAACTAGAGCTCGGTGCATACCTGTAGCCTTGCTCCTTTTAGGGCAATCTGGCTTCCAATGCCCCTTCTCTCCACACTTGAAACACTTTCCGGTTTGCTTCTTTCCCGACCTCCTCTTCTTCTTTCCCTTAGCTTCTTTAGGTGCGACCTGGTTTGTCACTTTCTTCTTTCCTGCGCCAGGCCTAGGGCCAGAGGAACGATGTGACGAACTGACCATCGCAGCCTTAGCTTGGTTCATGAGATCCTCTGCCGACTGAAGTTCAGTCAACAACTCAGCCAAGGTGTAATTCCTTTTGTTCATCTCAAAGTTGAGCTTGAACTGCTGAAAGCTAGGGGGCAGACTCTGAAGGATAATAGTAACTTGGGACTCGGCATCAATAACGCCTCCCAAAACCTCAATTTGATTGAGGTGACTCATCATCTTGAGGACATGGTCCCTCACAGACGAGCCTTCCTTCATAGACTTGCACATGATACTCCGAAAAGCTTGAGACTTAGCCGTTCGATTCTGAGTACCAAAGAGATTTGTGAGATTTTCCATAATCTCGGTGGCAGTTGCCATGGCGGCATGCTGATGTCTAAACACTGTTGACGTGGAGGCCAACATATAACACTTAGCCATCTCATTCGCCTTGTGCCACCGTCTATGGGCATCTCGCGCTGCCTGCGCGGCGTTAGCCGCCGGCATTGGGGGCCGAGGAGTAGTGAGCACAAACTTGTACTCATCAGCCGTGAGAACGATGTCCAAATTTTATTTCCATTCTATGTAATTTTTGCCCTCGAGTTTGTTTTCTTTAAGAATTGCAGAAAGAGGATTGAGTGACATGTTGACGATTTAGGTTGCACTGCAAAACACAATATTTACTATTTGTCATAAACTTATGTGAAGAAATTGAGTAGATTAACCATAAAACATTTCAAATTCTCACAACTGTAAAATTAAAATTTTGTACCCTCAAGCAGAGGTCAATACGCATTAAAATTTTAACATTTTTACTGGTCACAACACCGACGAATAGTCCAGAGACCGCAGCACGGCATGACCGCCTAATGTTGCCTAAGCACGACCATCAGATTTAGCATTACAGTATCTCGTTTCTACAACACACTCCCATAACAATGCTCATGCGTTGATAACAAGACCAAGCTATCTCGTAAATTCTGTTTAGACTTCTGAAACTTGTAATTTCTTAGGATTATTGTCCCCACAACATGGGTGGCGATAATATTGGAAACTACTTTCTAGTCCATACTATTTACAATTGAGAAGTCCACCTATATGAACTTGCTATTTCTTAGGATTATTGTCCCCACAGCATGGGTGACGATAAGATTCAGAAATTAGCTTCATAAGTTGTGGACCAATCGATGGAGACCATATACAAACTTAGTTCGTAATTATCGCTTAGATATTTAAGTTATGGTTTTTCATTAATTATCTTTAGCCTTAGTGCAAATTAAAGGCTTAATTAAATTCTGTTGGTATTTAATTGACTGGATAATTAAATCTTTTATAATCTTTTATACATCTTATTAAAGGATAATATATTAATTACTAAAGTTTAATCTATATTCATGTCTTCTATAAGATTTATCTAAAATAATTAATTATTTATATCTTTGACGGACATGAATAAATAAACTTAAATTAATTCCTTATTAAGATTGAGAAGAGAATAATATATTTTATTATTTAATGAAATCCTACATATCTATCCATATTAGGATTCTAGATATATAATATAATTAGGAAACTATTAAATTATTCTTGTCCACATCATCTAGGATTAAAAGATATCCCTAGATATGGTCAATAATCTAAATATTCCTAAAATCTAGGGAAATCCTCCCAAAATATTTTATTTCCATTAAATAATAATATTTTAATGATATCTTTTAATTTAGGAATTAAATAATCATTAAAATAATATTTCATCGTTATCTCGTGATCGAGGTTCGCACGATCAACAACGACGAAGATCCGCCGGAGTTCGACCGCCGGACCGGCGAATTCGCCGTCCAGCCATCTCCGGCAGCCCGCGCTAGGCAGCTGCTTCCTTTCTCCCATTGCGGCGCGAAGGCGCCGCTTTCTCCCTTCCGTCGACGTCGCTTAGCGCGCAGCTGACGCCGCGCAGCTCCGGCGACTTGCTCCCTCCGACGGCGATCCTGCCCAAACCAGCGACAACCGCATGAGGCGTTGTAGCTCTCGGTTCGGCCTCGCTTAGGGCTGGGTTCGACTAGGGTTAGGTCTAGGGTTTAGGTTAGGGTTAGGGTTCCGGTTTGGAGAAACCGCCGCTGCTCTCGGACGAGCAGCGGCCTCCGACAACCACCGCTATCGTCGTTCGCCGCCTCATCCGAGGAGGAGGTTCCGCGGTCTTGCCGGCGGCGCGGACGAGCCCACGCTCGTATTCGCGTCGCCGGATGATCGCGCCCTAGCTCCCACTCGATCGGCGATTAGTGCTTGGAGATCGCCGGATCTGGTGGTCACGCCGGCGGCGCACACGAGGCCACTCTCGTCCGTGCGTCGCCGGTCGATCACCCTCCGTACTCCCACTCTCACAACAACCCTAGATTGAATCGCATATCGCGCGATTCGTCCCGGCGCTAGCGCCGACGAATCGCACGTCTCGTGCGTTCCAATAATTTAAGTTCTTTGTTTCGATAGTTCTTGAGTTCATCATGCATAAAAATATAACTAAAAACAAGAACATGCTTCGAAAACAAAAACGCATGCATACATGAATTTCGAGAAATTTAAATCCAAATAATCAGAGCCAAAGACTGGCTCTGATACCAATCGAAGGGGTTGGCAGCGGAAGCGCACACATAAATCAATTACAAATAATTCAGATCTATTTTTTAGCGGATTATTTAGACAAATTCTATTCGCCTAATTATCTCACGTATCATGCTCATAACTCATATAATAACATGCTTTAAATTAATTGAAACCTAAAACATGCTTTTCTAAGGTTCAGCCATTATACCTTGATGATTCTTCAAAGAATCGAAGATAGCTAGCGCCTTCTCCACGTGAAGTACTTTAGTACAAAACCACGGATCTTCTGACTGGTTCCCGGACTGTGAACTGATATCAGGGTGGGCTGATCTCACCAGTGCACTAGGACTTAAATAGAGAAGACAGAAATCCTTTCCCACGGAGGAGAAGAATTCGACCACTCCTAGGAATAGGGGGGGCCAAAAATTTTGAATAAAAATTAAGTATATTTTCTGTCTCCTTTATTCTCCTATTTATAATAAGTCACCAGTCAGGGATCTATGGAAGATCTATGGAAGACTTTGGATATGGGCTCCTCCAATTAGCTTTTTACTAATTAAATTAAACCCAATTTAATATAAGCTTAAAATTGGAATATTACGAGCAGCCACTACAGAAGTAATACTGCACTCCCCATCCAAATCCGAAATTATAAGTACTTCGGGTTTCCATTACTTTATATTTATTTCACGCGCTTAAGATAGAAACATCCATTAATTAATTATTGTCTGCTATGGACTTAATTAATTAATATCTTATTTATTCCAAGAGAGGAATCGGCAAGAAAATCTTATTTATTATTCATAGAGTAATTAAACTCCAACTAGCTAGGTTCCGAATAATAAAACCTTATTTCAAGCTTCTCTTGAGGATGTTATCAAACGAGACTCACCTCGCGCACGATTCAACATAATAGCAATCCTAGCACCACTAGATATTAATCACCACTACCCAATATACCAGGCTTATTGGGTGTCAAAGTAGTGCATAATCAATACCGTATGCTCAATGCTAACGTACATTGATTGAGAAATAATTTACGAGACCTCGTCTTTCAGTAGATAGCATAAAGACTGTCTCGATGTTAGATCCATTCAGTGCTATACCACACCAACGTCATCTTATTTCAGTAAGGCTTAGAAATAATCGGACTGACATTGCAACCTTTCACGATAGGTAGTCTAAGCCTATCTAGGTTGTGAAATTATTCTTTTTCTTTGTTTAGAACTGACCGTGTTACCTTAAAGTGAACGACGCCCACAACCGGTCTACTAAAACAAAGACTTAGACTTTGTTAAGTTACTTATACATTTAAATATGCAATAAACATCCATTAAATGTAAAACATAACAATATTATGAAAAAATAATCTGATTATTCATTTGGAAAATAAAATAAGAGTTTTAACAGTATTCAATCTCGAAAGGTGATTTCTAGTATACAAACTCTAACAGGCGCACTGTTAACTAGGATGGATGAAGAGGTTGTTTTAATGCATTCCATAATCCAGCTGATCCATTTCCTCCCGAATCCCATACCCTGCATTGTCTCCTCTAAAAAATCTCATCGAACCGTATCATAAGCTTTCTGGAAGTCAAGCTTAAGTATAGCGCCTTTTCGTTTTGTCTTCTTAATCCACCATAGAACTTCATTTGCGATCAGCACCCCGTCTAAGATCTGCCTATTCTTCACAAAAGCATATTGTGTTTCCCCTATCAGGTCATTTAGAACTATTGAGAGCCTTTTTGCCAAAATTTTCGCTATAATTTTGTAGAGACATCCAATCATGCTGATCGGCCAAAAATCCTTCACCTTAGGGAGCTTCCCAGAATCCAAAAATCAAGAATGAAGTTATACACCTCATGCTCAATGTCTTTCCAGATCGATTTCACAAATTTGAGGTTGAAACCATCATAACCAGGTGCTTTAGAGCCATCACAATCATGCAGTGCTAAAGAGATTTCCTCCATAGATGGCCTCTTTTCAAGACTCTGAAGTTGTTCTTCTGAAATTTTGGGGAGGATGGAGCTATCAAGATGTATCTTTGGTTTCAGCTCCTGTCTGTACAACTTCTTATAAAAACTGAGGATTTCTATATTGATTGTTCTCGGTTTCTTATGCGTTCTATTCCCACTTTTGATTTGATTAATCCTCTTGAATCTTCTTTTACCTAGGGCCACAACATGGTAATATTTGGTGTTTCTGTCCCCAGATTTGATCCACTTTTCTCTCGAAAGTTGTTGCCAGTAGCTCGCCTTTCTATCAAGCCATTTGTTCAGTTGCGTTTCCAAAGCAGCGAGCCTAGCGAAGTCACATTCATCATTATCACCAGCTTCGATCTTTCTATGAGTTCGCACTTGCTCCTCTTCCAACTTGTTAATGTTGCTGTCAATGTTCCCAAAGCAATCTTTATTCCATTTCCTGATCGGTTGATGTAAAGCTTTAAGCTTCTTGGTTGGAGGCATATTCCCTAGCTTTTTCCATTGCTCCTTGACCATTTTTAAAAAGCCAGGATGAGAGAACCAGGTGTCAAGGTTTCTGAATGGGCGGGACTCACGCACTTGCTTGTCTAGTGAAAGCAATATCGGCGTGTGATCAGATATTGAATTTGGTAAGGCTGTGAGTGTTGCTTCCGGAAATCTGAATCCCCAATCTTGATCCATAAAAAATCTATCAAGCCTGGATCTAGATTTGCCTCTAGCCCATGTGAACCTTCTTCCAATTAGGGGTATATCATCAATTCTCATATCCTCGTTCCATTCCAAGAATTCCTTCATACTCCCCATACAATTAGATCCTCATCCTTGGGGAGTTACACCTGCTGCAGCATGGGGAATAGGTAAAAAAATGATTTGACACCTGTACCAACGTAGCAATGTGTGCAGGTTGAGGGTGTTTGAAAGTAAAAAAAATGCCCTTCAAGGCCCGGGGGTGTTTTGGTCCAAAAAAGTCAAAAAAGTGAAAAATGACCTCATTCATGAATGAGTGAATGCTAGGGGTTAACAGTGTTATTATTTTGCTAGAGGTATGTGGTGATAGATTTGAAAACGCTAGGGACTAAATATGTAGTTCACTCAACATTAAAAAGTGAATTACTACATTTGTCCTTGCAAAATAAATTTTTTTGAAATGACATGGGTTGTAATGCACGATTGGTAAAATAAGAGAGATGAAAAGAAAAATGTGTATAGTAAGAAAGAAAGTAGTGCAATTAGTGTTAGTGGATTGTGGGATTCACATCCTAGAATAGAAAGTGGGGAAAATCTTCATTTTATGAGACGACAAAATAGAAATAGTTTCTATTTGTAAGGGGCGACAGAGGTAGTACGTTTCAGAGGCGGAGGTAGTACATTTCAGTTAGTGTTAATGAAGTATTTTTTTTTATCCCCTTCCTACATGTTTGCACTGGAGGGTTAAAATGTCTATTACTTATTTTTTTCTAATTCTGATTTTGACGTTTATATATTTTCTCTCTTTTTTTAGTTATTCCTCTCTCATTTCTTTCTTTCTTTTGCTTTTTCCATCTCTATCTCTATATCTTTGGAGATTTGGGGGCCAAAAAATAGAGTTGTCAATCGGGCTAACCTATTCGGGTTCGGACGAATCCACTTGGATTGTCGGGCTATTTGGGTACAGGCTATTCGAGTTATGAATTTTGGTCATGAATTTTCAACGTTAACCCTAACCCTAACCCTCCAGGTTTTGGGCTACCCCATTAGGCTATTCGTGCCTAAAACTTTTGAAAATAATCTCTTGTTATCAAAATTTTCCTCTATAAAATGATTTTAAATTTAGATATTTTTTCTTCTTAGTTTTAGAATCTTACAAAAATTTTCAAATTTTCATAGTTTTCATAAGAGTTAGAGAGAAGCATTTCATCTCGATTAACTACAACATAAACACTGATAATCAAAATTAAATCAGTCAATTTGAATTTAAGCTTGTGGTCATGTCATTATTTTGGCATTGTTCATAATTAATTATTTATAAAAATTAAAAATCATATCTTACATGAATCATTATTAAAATGACAAATATATTGAGATTTTGATGGGTTAATTCTTAATTTTGTCCTGATTAGTGGTGGTAAAAGTAAGACAATAGTGGCAGATGAAGAGAACATGGAATAATGAATCGAGGTGGAACTTGAAAGTTGATAGTTGGAATCGAGTGAAAAAAGTGTAGAATGAAGATTGAAGAAGACTAATGCTTGTGCCACATGAAATTCAAAAATAAAAAAAAAACCTAAAACTTAATTTTTTTAATTAAAAGTTATAACCTGTCAGGCCGACTCGCAACCCATTCAGGCCAATCCGTTTAACCCACCAACCCTAACGGACTAAAAGGGCTATTCGGACCGACTCATGTGTTTCGGGTTGGATTGACGTCCCTACCGAGAAATATCCTGACAAATTCTAACTGAGTGTTGAATTATAATGCAGATAAATAGAGTAATACGTATACTCCCTTCGTCAGCCAATAAATGTCCCATTTTTCTTTTTTCATCCGTCCGCCATTGAATGTCTCATTTCACTTTTACTATATTTGGTAAATGGACCCTACATTCCACTAATCCATTGTAATCACATTTTATAATAAAACTAATATAAAAGTAGATTTTACATTCCAGTAACTTTTTTACCCACTTACTTTATAAAGTTAAATATTTTTTTAAATTTCGTGCCAATCAAATATTAGATATTTAACTATGGATGAAGGGAGTAATAATGCAGATAAATAGAGTAAGGAGATAGAGATAAAGAGACGGGGAAATAGAGATATTAGATATGGGAGGGAAGAGAGAAAGATGATACTAATACTTAAACAAAAGAAGAAGAAAAAAGTAAATGCTATAGCCGGAAAGGAAAAATGAGTAATTGACATTTCAATCCTCTAATGACAAAAATGTATTCCCTCCGTTTCGGATTAAGTCTTATATTTTGTCATTTTCGTTCATCACCTATTAAGAGTCTTCTTTCACCTTTATCATAAATGATAAGTAAATCTCACATTCCATCAACTTATTTCATTCACATTTTATTATAGTAAAACATATATTTCACTAAGTTATTATTTGACTAACAACTTTTTATTATATATCTTTAAATCCGTGTTGAAACTAAATATGACTATCGAGAAAGTAGTAAAAGAGGGAGATAAAAGTACAAAAATATCTTATATGCGTTATATGTCCACATACCATCAATAATACGGAGTATTAAAATTCACAAGAAATAGCAAATGTTAGAACTCAATTATCCAAGAACCTAAAATGTAGTTCACCTAAAATAAGAACAAATAAAATTACTTGAATTCAACTTTATATAGAAAATTATTTTATTTAAAAATTTCATAAGTAAAACCTTAGTGCCTGTATAATTTACAATTGCATGGCATGGCCTCAAGACCACCCAATTATACTTATTTGAAGATTTACAACTTTGACGTTCAATCTGCTTCATTAAAATTTTTAATCCAATGATCAATAATTGTTTATACTAGCAGAAAGTTAAACCCTAGTAAGGCATATATATAATCATGGAAATTGTTAAGCTACACATCCCGTTTAAAATATAAAATACGAATCATAAATTACTAACACACTTATTATTCTTCACTTAAAAATAGACATTATTTTCATTTTGGTCTGTCTCCTAAAAATAAAAATTTTCTTAATTTTTTATATTAGGAAAACAGCCACACAGTTCACTAACATTACTTTCACTAGTTTTTCTCTCCGTATCTCTTACTTTATCATTTCTTACTTTACCAATTACTACTATATAGTATTACAATTCGTAATATTTCAAAAGTTTCTATTTTTCACTAGCGGAGATAGTATAATAAAAACTGTACTCCATAAACTTACTAACTAATGAAATATTATAATATGTGATTTTCGTTATATACTTAAATTAATATTTTAACCACGAAAATTGTTATTGTAATAGTGAAAAGATCAATGTGTGACCATTTACTTACTAGAATTATTTAAAAAGTGATCAACTAAGGAAACGAGGTCGTTTGTAGGTGACAGGGACGGAAACGACGGCGTTTGTGAGCGCATCACGGGGTCGTGCCCTAATAAAGCATCAAATCTAAAGTGGAGATTGAATTCTCACGCACAACACACACTTATGGACTCTTTCACCGACGAGGCGAAGCTCTTCATCGGCGGCATAGCCTGGGACACGACGGAGGAGCGCCTCCGCGACCATTTCAGCCACTACGGCGAGGTTGCTCATGCCGTCGTCATGCGCGACAGAGTCACCTCTCAGCCCCGCGGCTTCGGCTTCGTCGTCTTCTCCGATCCCTCCATTATCCCTTCTGTCCTCCAGCAAACGCACAACATCGACGGCCGTACTGTAATTCTCTCCCACCGTTTATCATGTTTGCCTAATCGAATCTATTTATGCGCACTTTTTGCTCTTGCCAACTGCTCTACTTTGATGGACGAAGGGTTTACCTTTTCAAATCGAATATGAATTAATTGCGTGATGCGCTGATTGTGTATAGCTATGGTGATTCTTATGTGTTTTTTTTGTTAAAAACATATATCCCCGGCAATTGCTATGGAGTGTTTAAATTAACTGCTACTGACATGTTTAGTTGAAAATGGATTGAGGCATGTAACAGCGTTAGCTACCTTTAATGCATTCTTCATGTCTTTATTCTGAGATCTCAAGTATGGTTGCTAGTACTTGTTTTTATTTGATGGATTAACTTGTGAATTAATCAGTTGTAGGGATGATTCTATTGTTGTGAGGGATTGATGAGAGCATATATCCGGAATTGGGTTCTATTGAAAAATATTTCCTCGTCCCACGCATTCTCATAGGTGTCTAGCTTGCCTTTTTGTTGCCAAGGTTATTAAAGATCAGCAAAGTCATTGTACTTTTTTGCAATTTTTGCAACTTAGGTGATAAATAATCTCTGGGGATTCGATGGT
Source organism: Salvia hispanica (assembly GCF_029641045.1). Lineage (NCBI taxonomy): Eukaryota > Viridiplantae > Streptophyta > Magnoliopsida > Lamiales > Lamiaceae > Salvia > Salvia hispanica. Next base: position 17,450,625 of record NC_142697.1, read on the forward strand.
ATAATCTTACAGCTCTTCTCCTTTTGTCCAATTTTCTTTATCAAATGTGTTTCCTACTTTGTCTTTGGACCTTCATTTTTGCTGTAATGTATGGGATTCTGAGATGACAGATTATGTTTCTGTAGAAATAGATCTATCAGGTAGGTCGAGGATTATAGTAGTATGCGAGGAGTTCGCGGGGGCGTACAGGGTGAGGATCGACTCGCTGGGGCAATTGAGATTCATCATTCATGTGACGGCAGGGGTGGCTGGGCGGCCTATTTTTCTGTGTGGAATAGATTTTAGCCCAAGCCCCTTATGTTTTAAAACAAAGCCACTCTAAACACTACGCATCGAATCCTTCCCTCTACACCAGAAGGCGCCATTCACACCCTCGGTCTTCCCTTTTTTTTTTTTCCGGCGACCTTCAATAGCTATATTCATTTGCAATTTTCATATGGCAGCCAAGGACCGACCCAAACGGTGGCAACAGATGGTCAAGCAGTGGTGGTCGGTCGGAAACCAACGGGTGGCGGTGGATTGTAGAGTTAGGGTTTTAAAATTGTAACTAGGGCTTAAATTTTTATTTTCTAATTTCAATTCATTTTCTCCCTCAATGATACAAAACTCTGGCGGAGCTTGGGGCTATATGGGTGTTTTTTCGAATCATGTTTGGATCATTCTGCAGCTGATATAGCCTATATGGTGTTTTTGGTTTCCAGGGGTAAAATCCTTGGTTAGTTATTGTTCCTATTGTTCATTGGGTGAAGAGGAATAGAAGAATTTTAAAATAATATTGAGGAGCATGTCATTTAATGCTAGGATAGAACTACATTATGGGTAGCTTTTTGGGTCCTAATTCCTAAGCATAGTGGTTTGGTTTGTAGGTATTTCACATATGTTTGCATCAGATATTGCGAGATAGTTAGACTGGAGTCTAGCTTTATGACTTTTTTCGTTTTCTTTTTTTGGGTGGATATCATGTACACTATTTCCTGATCATTTTTAAAAGAACCTTTTTGTATTATGAAAAATGGCTGTTCTCATCTACACGGTGCGGTAGTGCTGTTATGAGTAATTTGATTATGTACACTATTTGGTGTTTTATGGTGCAGTAATTGTTTTTTTCATTTACTTGTATACTGTAGCTGTAAGCTGTTTTTTAGCTTTCAAAAGCTAATAAGTTGTCTACATAGTATTTATAAGGTTCTTGCCAATATGAAAATGCTATCTCTGGTTGAAACTTTAAAATGATAGGGGTTTTACGGATATGAGAATATCAATTATTCATTTGAGTTTTGAAATTGTGTTTTTTTTCAATGCATGGCCATCTGAAGTTTCTTTTTTATTCAGGTTGAAGCTAAGAGAGCAATGTCGAGAGAACAACAGCAGACTATGAAAACCGGAAGCAATAGTTCTGGAGGAAATTTTGTAGGGTCTGATAATCTTAAAAGCAAGAAGATATTTGTAGGAGGGTTGCCTTCTACCTTAACTGAAGATGAGTTCAGGGGATATTTTCAAGATTTTGGTAGTGTAACTGATGTAGTGATCATGAATGATTCAAATACTGGCCGACCACGTGGGTTTGGTTTCATCAGCTTTACCACAGAAGATTCTGTTGATAGAGTTCTCCAAAAGACCTTTCATGAGCTGAAAGGAAAGCTTGTTGAGGTAAAGAGAGCACTTCCCAAAGATGCAGTCACAGGTGCTGGTTCTCGTGGAAATTCCAGAGGCTATGGTTCACACTTTTCAAGTAATGAATCATACAATAGTCCACTTCCAAGCAGTAGAATGTTACAGCAAACACAACCAACAAATGGTGGTTATCAGCCAAATCAACCAACAAGTGGTGGTTATCAACAGGGACAACCAACAAGTGGTGGTTATCCACCTTATTCAGTTTACGGAGGTGCAAACTATGGTTATGCAGGAAATAGCAATCCTGGCTATGGTGCTTATGGTGGTTATGATGTCGGTGGTCATGGAAGTGCGAATGCTGGCTATTCTGGTCCAGCAGGAGTTTATGGGAACCTAGGTTCACCAAATACTGATTTCTTGAAAAACCAATGGAGTAGCCAACAAGCTGGTTATGGTGCCTCTGGATACGGTCAAACTGGTAACTATGGGGCTTCTGTTCCTTGGAGCAATGCATCGAGGAGTGGTGCCAGTGGATATGCGCAGGCAGGAAGACCTCCGAGTGGTGCTTCTCAATATGTTAATAAAGGGTACAACTTTAATGGGTATGGGGACGATGCATCTCATGCCTATGGTGGTGGGAATGCAATGCATCCCGATGGTAGTTGGAAACCAGAAAATTGAATTCCCAGTGATGATGTGCTTGGTGACCAGTGAGCTTTGTTTGGAGTATGTATCGAGCCTGTATTTGCAGTGTGCTTAAATTTAGTCGTATTATCTTTTTTTACATTATTTCTAAATTATGAATCTAGACACAAATAATAGCGATTTTCCAGACTTTTGTTTTGCTGCTAATATAGTTATTCGGTTCAAGATTTGGAGTGAAATGTTTCGCATACCTTGACGAGCATGATAGTGTTTCAAAGCAAATCCCATTCATGAGTACAAGTAATATTGGTGTGCGATCGTATTAGCTGGTTTCTTGTTTTGGCAACCTGCGGCTTTTGTAGCTGTTACCTTCTCGCAAATTTTTGGTTAGCAGATTAATATGTGATATGCATCCCAAATGTGGAGATATTTCTTCCCATTTGTTATTCTCAAATTTAGAGAATAGATGCAGCAGTCACCTTGGCATATAGATGCAGAGGCGGCAATTTGATTATCAGACATGATGTTTTGTATCATATGAATGACTTATCCTCAAACTGGCATCGTCTCTATCCATTCCCTCCATATGTGACAAACATATCGTTTTACTTATACCATCATTAAGATTGGACGTGAAGAGTTTTTTAAGACCAAGAAATACGACTACTAACAAGATTATCATAACAAGATATGTATTGCAACTTTGGTATATCCAAGCTTCATGATAATTTTAATAATTTCATTGAAAAGGTCTGATTAGTGAAATTTCAATATTCATGCTAAAGATACTCAATTGTGTATGTGATCGATTATTAAAAATATATGGCCTAACTATCCCAATAATTACTATTTATATCTAATCAGTCTAATTGTTTGTAAGCATAGTTTTTTAATCTCTCTCTATTTCATGTCCAGGATGCAGATTGAAGAGAGAGGCCCTGTGGGAGGAACTGGGGACTACACAAACGATGGTACAGTCGACCTTAAAGGTAGACCGGTCCTCGTATCATCGACTGGTAAATGGAAGGCTTGCTACTTCATTGTTGGTAAGAAGGCAATGCACATTCTTTGTTTCCTGTTGGCCTAAGCATAATCATACCATATGCACATGCCTCCTATCTCAGGATACGAAGTATTTGAGAGGATGGCTTACTACGGAATTGCATCAAATCTGGTGATATATCTCACAACAAAGCTCCATCAAGGCACTGTGGAATCAGCAAACAATGTGACTAACTGGATTGGCACAGTTTGGATGACACCCCTTGTCGGTGCATACATAGCAGACACTTATCTCGGTCGATATTGGACTTTCCTGATAGCATCGTCCATTTACCTTATGGTAAATAATCTCATCTGATATTGTGTGATGAGTATGTGTTTGATGTCTTTGCTACATATTATGACAGGGGATGGTATTGTTGACCCTCGTTGTCTCGTTGCCGGCCTTACGGCCCCCGTCGTGTGGCGATGGGGTGAAAGATCAAGATTGTGACAAGAAGGCATCAACTCTTCAAATAGGCATCTTCTTCCTTGCCTTGTACATAATTGCAATTGGAACTGGTGGGACAAAGCCTAATATCTCAACCATGGGGGCTGACCAATTTGATGACTATGAGCCTAAAGAGAGGCTCCAAAAGTTATCCTTCTTCAACTGGTGGATGTTTAGCATCTTTCTAGGCACCCTTTTCTCCAACACCTTCCTCATCTACATCCAAGACAACGTCGGTTGGTCAGTTGGCTACGCACTCCCCACTACCGGCCTTGCAGTAGCCATCATGGTCTTCATTGCTGGGACGCGCTACTACAGGCATAAGCCTCCACTGGGAAGCCCGTTGACTCAGATGGCTAGGGTTCTCGTGGCCACCGTGAGGAAGTGGGGGGTTGCTTCCCCCCACGACCCCAAAGAACTCTATGAGCTGCCCTTGGATGAATACTCGAGCGCTGGCCATAACAGACTCGACCACACTCCTTGTCTCAGGTTCGTTCATAACTAGTTTTCCACCTATGACTCGAACCTCTGACCTACTGGTTATCTGACTGTTGTTTTTGCAGCTTTCTTGACAAAGCAGCCGTGGAGACGGGTTCAAGGTCACCATGGATGCTGTCACCGGTGACTCAAGTGGAGCAGACGAAGCAGATGATGAAAATGATCCCAATCCTAGCAGCAACATTCATACCAAGCACCATGCTTGCACAAACACACACACTCTTCATCAAGCAAGGGACAACGCTAGAGAGGGCGATCGGCCCACACTTCGAGATCCCTCCAGCCTGCCTCTCCGCATTCACAACCATCTTCATGCTCATCACCCTCGTCATCTACGACCGCATCTTCGTCCCCCTGGCACGCAGGCACACCAAAAATCCGCGAGGGATCAGCCTGCTGCAGAGGATGGGGATAGGCCTCGTGCTCCACGTAGTGGTGATGGCGACAGCATGGCTGGCCGAGAGGCGGAGGCTGAGCGTGGCGAGGGAGAACGGGATCTTTGCGAAGGACGGGAAGGTCCCTCTGTCGATATTCATCCTCCTCCCTCAGTTTGGGCTGATGGGAGTGGCGGATAACTTCGTGGAGGTGGCGAAGCTGGAGCTGTTCTACGACCAGGCGGCGGAAGGGATGAAGAGCCTGGGCACAGCATATGCTATGATCAGTTTGGGAGTTGGATATTTCTTGAGCAGTTTGATGCTGTCGACTGTGGCAGATGTTACCAAGAGAAAGGGGAATGGATGGATATTAAACAATCTCAATGTGTCTCACTTGGATTATTACTATGCATTTTGTGCAGTGTTGAGTTTTCTGAATCTTGGTTTCTTTCTGGTTGTTGCCAAGTTTTTCGTTTATAATACGGAGACGGAGGCCAGCCGCCAAGTACCAGAAACCAAGTTGATTGAATGAATGAGTTTTTCTGTATTTATGCAATATACAGAATTTTATTTTTTTTTCATTTTCGTACTGATCTCTCTCAACTAATTAACACAAATGATATTGCTTTGATTATATACAAACAAATAACGTTGTAGGTTAATAATTAAATAGAATTAAATAATAAATAATGATAGCAAATACGTAGAAAATTGGGTTTGAACAATTAAAGAAGAATATTCATTTTATTGACTAATATGTTAATTCATTTATTAACCTAACCTTCAATTGTGATTCAAGTTTTAGTATTGATTACATAACTAAAATCATTGGGATCATTAAATATAAAAGTAAGATGAGATTAAATATTAGATAAATTAATTAGAAAGCATCAGAGTTAATTACTCTCAAACGCTAAAATTCGAAATGTTAGCTATTCACAGACAAATAAATTCGAACTACAAGAAAATTCATTTTTAACATAAAATAAATTTAAAACTTCTAGTGGAGAATTTTGGGGTGGGTATTTGGTTTGGTTTTTGGCCAAACTGTAAAATCGAAATTTCATAAATATTTACCAAAAATCCAAAAAGCCGAAATGCAAACTACAAAACCGAAAAACCATAATTGCACAATACATCTAAAAAATCAAAAAGAATAATTTTATATATTTAACAAAAGAATTTTATCATATCAACCAATTAACATATCCAAACAATTACAATCTTTTTAAAATCTAATATAAATCAACACAAATAGAGTTTAATTTTTAAGTATCATATATTAATAAAAATAAATTTGGTTTTTCAAATTTTTTTTACCTAAATCGAAGCCAAAATTTGAAATTATCTAAAAATATAAACCAAATCGAAAAAAAAAACTAATTAAATTTTGGTTAGATTTGAATCAGATATTCGCTTACAATTATTTTACTCACCCCTAAATAATTATATCGAGTTCAAAATATTATATTATGAATCCATGTAATCTATTGAAATCACATCCGTTTATATACACATGGAATATAAAATGTAGGTTGAAAATACAATGGGGAAATGAAAGAGAAAATAAAATAAGAGAAATAAAAAATGCTATAGAATTATTAGGGTCAGCTCTTGCTTCCTTGACGCGCCTCCGCTTACTGGTAGACGGTAGTAGTATTATTCTTCTGTAAATCTCTGATCCCATTTCCATCTTCAAACAACTTGCGAGAAATGGTGCGACGATTGCTCGGAAATCTCGCTACTCGATCTCTCTCCGTCGCCGGAAAATGGCAGCAGCAGCAGCTCCGCCGTCTCAACATACACGAGTATCAGGTAACGGTTCCCGCGCACGATTGCAAATGTTCCTCACATTTTATGTGCGTATGTATGTATGTTTGTTTGTTGATTCACGCTATATGTTAGCTGTATAGCATATATTGCATCTATGATTTTATGATGCTTTTTCAGAAAATACTAGTAAAAAGGATCAATAGTGGTTCTCTATTTACTGTGGCCGTGGTGACTCGAACGTGACCTACATTTAACATATATGCAGTTCTAGTGTGAAATCAGTGGAGTTTTTTTTTTTGAATTGTATAACAACTCTATACTTAATTTGTAAGTATGCATGTTTTTTTTTTTTTTTGAGAGAGTGAGTTTTGGGTGTTAATAATGAAGTTTATTGCTGAAGAAATGACCAAAGACTTTTGATGTCAGCGATTAATTTGCACTTAGAACTCTTGCCCAATTGGTTTATATCCTTAATTTGATTGCATTTAGGGAGCTGATTTGATGAGCAAGCATGGAATCAATGTTCCCAGAGGTGTCGCAGTGGGATCACTTGATGAGGTCAAGAAGGCATTACGGGATGTATTCCCCAACCAGAGTGAGGTAATGTGGGGAGATCAGAATTAGCATTGTTCTCTTTATTAAATGATGTCAGATTGTAGTCTAGTAATAACGTTTGGAGTTTTCTGTGATCCAGGTGGTGGTGAAGTCACAAATCCTTGCTGGTGGGCGAGGGCTTGGAACATTTAAGAGTGGTCTAAAGGGTGGTGTTCACATTGTGGAAGCTGACAAGGTTGCAAGCATTGCTGGTATGATGGAAAACTTTATGGTTTACTTTTTACAGCTACAAGTTTCAGTTTACTGTTTCGCTTTCACATATCTGATTCTCATTTACGAGTCAATGTGGAAGTGGGACGTGAATAATTGAATTTTAGTACTCCAATGTTTTCTTGCTTATTTTGTACTCATGAGAATAATGTCATTCAGAGCAAATGCTTGGACAAATACTTGTCACTAAGCAAACTGGAGCTCAAGGAAAAGTTGTCAGCAAGGTTTGAATTGATTATTTATTATTTTTGTATCTTATAGCTCTAAATACATTTTCATGAATGGCTGGCGTTGTGACACATAGAAGTATTTTATCAACTTGAGCTGATCGATATCTCATTCATGCTGAGTTTCACCTCTAAAGTCCTCCTGTGCTATGTCATGAAGGATACTTGCGTTTATGCATACTCTAAGTCTCTAACTAGTTTCACACTATCAAGACTTTGAGATATTGTAATTATGCAGAAAAAAAGATGCCCAGAGTGAATTATTCTCCATTTTTAAAGAAGTTTCGTGGAGCTTGCTTTCAAGCCCCTAATGTACAAATAGTATTGTATTGTAATCAGGATCCAAATCATCTTAATAGTCTATTACTTTTGCAATTCGCCCACCCCCTCTCTACTAATTAATATTTTACTATCCCAAAACTCACATTTCAGCAGAATCCTCAACCTTCCAGATCATCACATATGACATATGACATTACATTCAAATTAAATATTCAAACTAGGTCCTATGTATGCACAGAACTAGTAGAAATGATGCCACTGAAAGTCTGAAACTATTCATAAAAAATAATTTCACGTATTTAACATATTATCATGTCTTCCTTAACAAACCTAATAAAAAATATGTACTTCAGCAGACAAACTCTAATGCCACACCAATATAAGTTCACAGTTACACTTATCCTAGCACAATTTTTTAAATATTTTTCAAATGAAACCTTATATGGCTTCAAACAATTTCCTACATATCCTATAGATTTGAATCCTCTTACAGAATGAAACCAAGCAGGGCTTAAATTTTTCAATGCTTGTCTTATAGTGGTCTATCTCTTGTTTGGTATTGATGTCATTTTGTTTCTTCTTTGCTTCTCAGCATACTTGATTTCAAGTTTTAGTTCATCATATGATGATGAGTTCAACGTGAAATTAAATTACATTCAACCATATCTTCCTCGCAGGTTTATTTGTGCGAGAAACTGTCACTTGTCAATGAGATGTACTTTGCCATTACTCTTGATCGTAAATCCGCTGGCCCTGTAAGTTCTTGAAAATGACTTTATGTTTGTTTCAGAGAATTTCATTGGTCAATAGAAGTCTCATTTTAGCCACCCCACCACCCACCCAATCCCATAAAATTCCATTCGTAGACTGAAATCTCGTCATTAAAATGAAGATGGCTTAGAAGAAGCATGGAGCCTTTATTTTTTATGGTGCCTTGGCTGTTTGATTAAAAATTTGGGCATGTATGTTTCTTATTATACTGCGTCTGAAGCTGGTGAGAGTTCCAGCATGCCATGTTGCCATGCATCCTCCTGTCAATCTACTTTAATTTTGTCTATCTTGTTTGAAATTATATAATCAAACATTTATTTAGTTCTAGGTTGCAAAAAAATCATCAAGTATCTTAAGATCATTCTGATACAAATGTGGTAATAGTCTTTAGTTTTCTTTTTTTGTTAGATGTAATAGGAGCTTCTTTTGAATAAAATTACAAGTGAGGATAGTAAATTATGCTAAACTGACAACTGAAAAATATTGAGCTTCTAGGCTGCTTGGAAGAAGATACTGATCTTGCTAAAGGATTTTTCTCCGGCTCCCTGATATTATGTTCTCCAGTCATGGACTGTAAAATAGCTCCCTGGTTATGAAAATTCCATAAGAGCTTTAATCATGGACTGCAACATATAACCTAGTGTCTGTGTTGGGTGTTAGAAATAAAATTGGAAGTAAGCACCTTTAACACATGCTAGTAAGAAAATAACATTTTTTCAAAAAAGTATTGGTAAGAAAAATGAAGTGTATGCTTCATGGTTGTATTTTCTAGAGAAGGGGGAGAGGAAGAGAGCAGTTTGCAAAAGGCCAACCAAAATCACACTTGTAAGGGCAGAAGTGCTTGTAAACAAGTTGGTTAGATTTTACAAGGGCATGCGTATGCACTTTCATGGCACCAGTCATACTGGTAAATGGTTGGTCTCATAATGCCTCTTTAGTTCTCATGGTTCTAATCAAAATATATGGTTGTTTAGATGTGAATCATCTACTGATCCAATACTTAGAAAAAACATCGTCTCTTTTCACCTAGCTGATCAAATTCTAATCATGATTTGTTATTGTAGAAAACCTTGTGGAAGGAAATTTCTTGTCAGTAATCTTATATGCTGTCCCTCTCTATAATTTTGTCTATGTAGTCCGTGTGTGAGTCATGAGGCCTCATTTTTTCTATATAAGGTAGGGATGCCTGCATTCAGTCTCTCTCTATATAACATATTTTGCTATAGTTATGTATGCCCTACAAGGCTAACATTATCTTGTAAATGCTGAAATAAAAATCAGGCTACTCATTCATCAATTTAGTTTTCTGCTGAGCTGTGAACTTCTCTCATTTTTCAGCTTATCATTTCTTGTAAAAAAGGAGGAACCAGTATTGAAGATCTTGCGGAGAAGCATCCAGAATTGATTGTAAAGGTAACATCCTATACTGTACACTTGTATTGCTTTGGAAGATTACTTCTTTGGGACTGGATTGTAGTTGTAACTCTTCCATTGCCCCTGCTTGCAGGTTCCTATTGATGTTTTTACCGGAATTACAGACGAGGATGCTGCCAAGGTAGTTGATGGGTTATCTCCAACAGTGGCTGATAGAAATGCTTCGATTGAACAAGTGAAAAAGTTATATGAACTTTTTTGCAAATGTGACTGCACATTGCTGGAGGTGATTGATGGATTTTCTCTCTCCAAAAGTTTCTTTGTTTTACTGTACCAATGCTAATATTTATATGTACTATTAGCTTTCGTAAGTGTCCTATTATATCTGATTCCGACTGTAATGTGTGAAATAGATCAATCCTATTGCTGAGACTTCTGATAAGCAGTTGGTTGCTGCTGATGCCAAACTCAACTTTGATGATAATGCTGCATTCCGCCAGAAAGAAATTTTTACTCTGCGGGATCCGACGCAAGAGGATCCGCGTGAGGTAAGTTGATCTTGATACACATGAGTTGCAAGAAGCCACTGAATCTTCACTTTAAATTGGTTAATTAATTTTGTTGCAATGTCTATCATTTATCAGGTTGCTGCAGCAAAGGCTGATCTAAATTACATTGGTTTAGATGGAGAAATTGGTTGCATGGTCAATGGTGCTGGACTTGCCATGGCTACAATGGATATCATTAAGTTGCATGGAGGAACTCCAGCTAATTTTCTTGATGTTGGTGGAAATGCTTCTGAAAGCCAGGTATAGGTGATTTGTTTCAGTTGATACCATTTTCCCTGTAATCAGTGTAAGCCGACTGTTAAAATGCCTAAAGTCTGTCACTATGGGTGTCTAAATTTATTTAACTTATACATAGCTTGATAGTTACCTGCGAAAATTGTTCTATTTTAGACTTTCTGTAACTTCTAGCCTTTACTGCATATGGTAACAGGTTGTGGAGGCATTCAAAATTTTGACTTCAGATGAGAAAGTGAAAGCCATTCTTGTGAATATTTTTGGAGGAATTATGAAGTGCGATGTGATAGCTAGCGGAATTGTGAATGCTGCTAAACAGGTACAGCTTGATTCACTTGTGCTTAGTGCTGATTTGGCAGTTCCTTACTGTCAGAAGTTATCACTTTCTGTTGTGCTAGTTCAGCCTCTTCTTAGATCACTTAATCATTCTCATATTAGTTATCACTTTCGGTTGTACAATTCTGAACATTTGTTGGCTTCTTCTAAAGGTTCAACTGAAAGTACCTGTAGTAGTCCGTCTTGAAGGCACCAATGTCGACCAGGGACGAAGAATTCTGAAGGTGAATTTCGAAACAATGCCATCCTTATAAATTTTACTGGACAATGCAGATTATCTAACATACCTCCCCCGGGATCTTTTTCTTGTTTACAGGAAAGTGGTATGACATTGATTACTGCAGAAGATTTGGACGATGCGGCTGAGAAAGCAGTTAAAGCCCTCAGCTAGGCTAAATTCCTGCCATTTATCTTTGGCCTTTATTGCTTTACAGGCTGGTAAATGTTTTTTTCCCTAGATATTTTGGGTTTAAGTTTCATAGTTTTCATTGTCTCCTGAGTTGCGGGAAAGGAGCTTCTCAGCATAAAGAGAGACTGTTGATCTCCATTAGATGTGTGGGGGAAAACTGACTATTGATATTTATTTCTTACGAAACAAATAGCCATATTTTGGTTTCAGAGAATGAGATTTAACTGAGGAATTTACATTTCCTTTTTCAAATTGATTAACAGGATGAATGGATTGGTCTGACTGGTATGACTTTATGAGAATATCTGACATATACGTATAAATATGAAATAAGTACATATATATATATATATATTTGTGTATATGTGAGATGGTCTCATATGTCAAGATTGATAAGATGATGCTCATGATTAGTTGTGTAGGATTTGAATATAGAATTGAAACAGCAAAGTGTAGCAATTCTTTATAACCATTTCCGAAGAGTGTTTCTATTCACAAACTATGTATTGTATTCAACGAGTTTTCAGTTTAAATAACGAATAATTGTAAAGTAATGTATATTTCCTCTGACTACTGTGCTCTCTCATGAGCATCAATATACAGAACAAATTACATGACCAAAAACCTAAAAAATATGATTTCTTCATAACTTTATATATGTACTTGAATCCCTATTCCATGCCCGTCAAGCTAGAAGCATGCTTTTCCTGCCGCAAAGTGCAGCACTCTTTGGGAAGGAAACCATTGATGTAAATTTATAAGCAAGGCCAAAAGGCGAGAAGTCATTGCCAGGTCTTCTTATCCCTGGGCGGAGGACACCTTGCCAACGAGATGGCGCTATCTTGATTGAACAACGGGTTAAAGCACGTGAATTTTTTTGACACGAGGTTTGCTTTGGATAAAAATTGGATCTTTGGGATGATATTGCTACATCGTGCAGAGAGTTTGAGTTGTGGGAAGTACCTACTGTTACTCCAATTGAACCTATAACATGGAAAACAAATGTACTAGAGCAGTTGCCCGAAAATGTTTATTTGTGCTTCAGGTAATTTTGACCTCAGAAGCATGTTCATACATTAGATTCATAGAATATGTAGGAAAAATGAAGTTAAACAAGGGGAGCACCTAGATCGTCTTCTACCTTGTTATCCTTGCATCTCTTCAGCATAAGTAGTTGCCCACGCAAATGCAAAATCTGCCGCATCCATAAAAAACGAGTTAATACCTCGTATGAAAATGATAGAGCCCTGGAACCTATAGTTATTAATAATTCGTACCTCTTCTTGAAGTAATGGATGAAATTGTTCGGTCGAAACCAAATCAGATACTTCCTCAAAAGTCTTTTCGTCTTTAATACCTGACCATGTCTCTGGGGGCAATGCTAGTAGAAGTGCTGTCAAAACATCATTACTAGCTGGGTGCATACCAGAATAACCACATGAGCCAAAATTGGAGCAGCTAGAATCTGTTTGTGATAAAGGGACCAACATATCAACTCCATGCTCTCCATTGCTGTTGACCACTGTTCCAGATACTACGGTAACAGGTTTGTCCCCATTAGTGGCTCTGTAACTTCTCACACATGTCTCCCGGCAGCAAAACATATCTGAAGAACCTGACTTTCCCGTCAAAATCCCCGCCCCTTGGGAGCATACGGAAGCAGCAATGTTAGGCAAGCTATCTTCGCGGCCCAACGTTTGCTTGAACTGGCACCCAAGTGTCTCTGAAGACAGAATATCAGTAACATGCTTGTAAAGGTCAGTTTCTTGCATTCTTTTCAACACCTCCTCCTGGAAAATAGGATTTAGTAAATATAGTGGACCTTCAACATTTTGTTACCAGAATCGATAACAGAAGTATATGAAGATCTGGCATACACAACAAGGCCCACATGGTCCATTGGCATTTACCTTGATACGAAGCCTCCCTTTCTCTTCTTCACTCAAAGTTTGACTGTTATCCTCTTCTCTACGAATCTCTGCCACCCATTTAATGAACTCTGCAAAGTCTGCTGGAAGAGACATGAAGACACTTGCAAGCACATTCTTGACATTTTGCATATTGTCGGAACTTAATAGCACCGGGACATCATCCATCAGATATTTTGCAGTAGTGATCCAACTCTCATGTTTACAGCTCTGCCATGCAGCAAAAAGCATTAGCTAGATTGAACTGCTCAGTAAGCTGCATAAAACTAATTTGAGGAAAGTTCTAGATGACCTCAGTGTCAAATGAATTGCCAGATGCATAGGCAATTTTTGTTGGCAATGCTAACTATTTTTTTGGTCATTGTATAAAACTCGGTGCACGGATTCCAATGATTAATGCACTTCCTCAGTTATTATCTTATAAAGAAATGATGATGCACCACTTTTTAAACCTAGGTTCCTTTCAGTAATACTCCCTCCGCCCCATGTTACTCGAGGCGTTTCTTTTTGGCGCGGGATTTAAGAAAGTTGTGTTTAGTGAGTTAAATAAAGTAGAGGAGAGAATAAAGTAAGATAAAAAGAGAGAGTAAAGTAAAAGAAAGAATAAAGTATGTGAGATTAGATGTTTTGTTTTTAGCAAAAAAAAAGAAATGACTCAAGTAACTTGAGACAATCCAAAATGGAATACGACTCAAGTAACTTGGGACGGAGGGAGTATAAAGAAGATGGTTAAGGAAAAATAAAACATGCCCTGATAAAAGTGCCAGCCATTCTTTTGTTCATAAGGATTGGGAGCAATAGCAAATTATGAACTACGTATTAAAATAATACCAGGGTGTAAAGTAAAGCAGGTGATCTTTGGTGCCTAGTCACGAGCAAAAACCTGCAAATTATCGAGACTGGGTTAAATGGAGAACACAGGAAGGCATCTGTTTCAACAAGAAAATATATAAAGACTTCATCATTGTAAAACAAGCTTACACCCAGAGTACAAACATGGGAAGAAGATGAGAATGACGTAGTTACAAAAGGGAGGAGATATCCCAAAATTTTAATTGGCTACAAAATCAGAAGAGGTGGCAGATAGAAAGGATGATTCACATACCCTCTGTGTAGTCCATTTGATTCATCAACTGTATCCATAGCTTCCCAAAGAAGACGAAGTGGAACCCAGTGAGGAGGATATTTGAATCTTGCAACATCTAGGATCAGAGCCATATCACGTTCAGCGTGATATCCACCAATTGGTGAAAAATGTCCTGTTCCAGTCTGCTAGTGAAAGCATTCAATTTCATTAACACTTAAACAACTAAAGTACTACTAGACAACATAGCCTATCAAAGCAAAAAACACAAGTCATCGTGAATATTTTACAGATAATAGCACAATCAGTATTGACCTGTTTAAATACTCCTCTGTGATATGCTGAAATCACATGACAATCCTCTGAAGAAGCACATGCCATGACATATTTCCGGAAATCGTCTATAGTGCTCTGAGTTGTCCGAAAAGCTTCAACCTTAGCTCCAGCACAGTGAGCCAAGCATACAACTTTCCCGAATGTGATACCTGTGTTCTTTACCTTTTCTAGAGACTCACAGCAATCCAACATGTTTTCATCAAACCATCTCCACGGCCCTGTACAATGCAGAACCGTGAATCTATTAAGTTCATGATTTGAAGAAAAAGATAAACCTAACAATAACAGAAAAAATGCAATATGCAGATGCACCAAACCACTTTCAACACATGTCTCCTCCCAGTTCTGGTAAATAGCGCATACATGTTTTGGAAAGCACAGCATTGATGTTTCGAGTTGCACAAAATAACTGGATAAAAGGTTGCAAGTATTTCAAAGTTCCCAAGAACAAGTGAGAATCATATTTAACAGCACAGTAAATGAAGTTATATAATCAAATTGAGATACGAAACCAGCCTCTAGGCAAAACGAGTTACATGTGAACTAAATAGATAAACAATAACATCGGCTGAAAATTTAATGAAAAATAGATATCCTCACAACACTTCAAAGAGTGAAGCACAGCTGAACATTCCATACAATTTGGCATAGTAAAAGATTTTACGCCTCTTAGGTGATATAGAATCTAGTCCATCACCTGCTACAAATTCACCATATATGTGAGTCACAGTATTGGTTACCTTTCCATTTTCTACGAGGATCAATCGCAAGGGCGTTCAAAACCATCGAAAGGCTAGCCAGACCACAATATGCAGGTTCAGATTGTGTCTGGAAATAAGAAATCAACTTGAAGAAACCTTCCATGGTTCCACTGTGAATGGCTTCTGTAAATAGTTTCTGCAATACCATTCCAAAAAACAAACAAAAAATAGCAATTACTTGACTATGCATAACAGACTGAAACCACTAGATATGGCTGAAAGATGTTATGAAGCATGTAGGTGCTCTTGGCTCATAAACAGCTGAACCATAAGGATGGATATGCTTAATAAGAACATAATGGAAGCAGTAACAGTGGTGTGGCAAATGCGGTCTAAGAAGCAGCACAATATCCACCATGTATTAGATAAAACTCCAATTAATAACCAATCAATTTGAAAACTAGTAACAATTTGAGATCATCATCAATTGCAAAAAAAACTAGTATCTAAACACCAGGCCCTTAATCAAACAGAAACTGCTCCAGATTTTAATCGGCAAGGTCATATAACTAAATAAAAAATTTCCATTGCAAAATACAGTCCATCTACCACCAACTGCCACAGAAACTCTGAGATATCTCTTCTTGGGTTTGACAAAATTATTCTTGATAGTTTAACGCTGGAATGGTCCTAAAGATAAATCATACAAAGACTGTGCATAGCTCTTTAATTTCTAGAACTAATAGCTTTCAACGATCCTACAATCACCGCTAGTTTAATTAAAACTCCCAGAATTGGCTTGTTTTTTTTGTCCTTCGGCAAAACAGATTACACCGAATTCCAAGCTAATTTCAATTCAACATCCCGAACCTCCACATTCATAGTAATATGATATCAGGTAAATAACAATCATCAGAGTCATAATTCAAACAAAAACAGTAGCAAAGATCACTATAGGAAAAAGGGGAAACGCGTGAAAATTAAAGCAATCAAATAAAAAAAACAAGGAAATAGACCGTGGCCATACCTTGCCTTCGGAGGAAGCGAAGTCAATGGCAGGTGGAGAAGGGAGGATACGCCGGTATAAACTTGCCATCGCCATATTCACACAAAATTCCACACGCGCGCGGACGAAGGGTTTCCACCAAGCAAAGTGAGGAGAAAATAATTAATAAAGAAATTAAAATCAGTTAAGGCCCCGCGTAAATAATCGTTTTGAAAAATATTATTAAACCTAATTTGACCACAATTGGGATACATGTAAAAATTAATTACTAAATTAATTAATAATATAGCGACCGAGCTCATATAGAATACTACTACTACTACTATATTGAAAAGAAGTGGGAGCCAGGAATATTATCTCGGAAAAGTAAAATCATGATATTAAATGATTAAAATACTTAGTACTAGTAAAAATTTATATTACGATAAAATTGGTGATAAATATAGCCAAATCTTTGATATTGTTTATATACAATAAAATCGGTGATGAATATACAACTTTAAATCTTTTTCCCAAAATTCAAGCTGAATCGAAGACAACTTAAATAGTTAGCAATATATCAACAAAATATTTAAAGTGATACAATAAATTAAAATTTCAGGTTCCATGTCTATCAAAAGAGGCGATTATGTCAATGCATTGTTTACCCTCTAATTCCTGTATCACGAGATACTCAGGATCTTCCTCTTCTATCACAAGATATTCGGAATCTTCTTTCTCTATTGGCGTCATCTTTCCAACAATGTCAGCTTCCATTTAGGCAAAATTTGATATTAAGTTTGGGTATTTTGTCCTTGAGTTTCTTGTGTACGGTAACACTCAAAAATTGATTATAGTGTACAGATTTATAACTAATAGGCTATTTTCCGAATTATGGCATTCCTAACCTTCGCCAAAAACACATAATAATTTCATAAAAGAACGCTTAATTCAAAGTCTAATTTGTACAACATCATTAGTTTAAAAAGAGTCATATTCATTGTTCACCTCAACCGCTATCTAGCCAAAAACGAAATACAAAAGTCCAAGGAAGGGAAAAGCAATGCAAAAATTGAAAGCAGATTATCACCAATTCCCTCTACTTTGTCTGTCTTCGTCGTCTTCACTCAACTGAGCTCCCAGTTTCTACCCAGCAGGGCCGCTATCGGACCCATAATCAACCATTACATCCCCGCATGATCTGTTCTTGCGGCGCCTGCCTTGATCCGTGCCTTCAGCCTTCTTCCGACGCGCTTTCTTGGGGGCGTCGGGGTCCTGCGCCTTAGCATCCGATGGCTCTCTCGGGGCCCGTTTGGGTTTCCCGAGGGCGTCCAGTGGATTAATACCGTCTGTTGATCGCCGCCGCGACGCTTTTTTACCTTGCTCCTTCTCTTGGGCGGATTTCTTTGGTTTTTGTGCCCTCTTCGAATCTGTCAAAACCACAAACCAAATCATTTTCGCACATTAATAGGAGTTTTTGGTATTTTTGTGTTGGAAATTTAGAATATACCTTCTGACACCCATCTGACATCGGAACCGTCTTTATCAGGTTTGGAATCACATGGTGCTGAATCAGATCCATCCCACCCTACGTGAGCAACATGCTTTACATCTGTGGGAAGCCCAATCTGAAAGTCTTCTTCTGCCTGCTGCTCATCATCTGCACATACAAATTAATTTTTCAAATTTGGAGGGATAAGATAACATCTTTTAAAATTTGCAAATTAATCCAAATTGTGTAAGTACTTACCAAATATTTGAGAAATGTATCTGATGCCTTTGAAAATGCCCTTCATCTTTGTCGACATCTTCGTTTATTTTTCTATGTAGGAGTCAGATTAAGTAGTTTCATGTAGAAACGCCATATGCTTTTGATATTCATGCTAATTTTATGGTTTTTCATCCTCCAGCTACATAGATATATACACAAATTATTGGCATTTTTCAATATATTACACTAACTTTTTAAGATGGAGAAGCAAAGATTCAAGAAAAATATCCAAGTTTTGAGGATGGAATGGTATTATTGATAGTTAATGCACGTTTGAAAACCATTGAAGTTTTCTGTTGGGGAACAAATGTTGGTTTTTTTACTATGATGTCGCTGAACCCGCCACCACTTATAGTTCTTCTCAGCCTCTAACACAATCATTTCAATATTTAATATTTTAATATTTTTTTGAAAAAATACTACTAATTGTATAACATGCATTCAATATTTGTCCTTTTTCTTTATTTTCCACCATTCACTTTTATGCTCGACTTATATATGTCCGCTCTAACCTTTTGGATATTACTCCATTTGTTGTATTATTGTTATAATATGTGTATAAAAATATAATGATTGGGAAATATATAAGCAATTAATTGAATTGAGCATATCAAAATTAAATTATCATTTAAAGGCATTTACTGAAGGTTTTTTTTTACTTTAGATGGTACATTGAATTGATAAAAGTAATTTAAATGAACCTATTTTTTATGTAATGAATTGATGAAATTTGAGTTTGTTTGATCATCTTATTCTACAAAGAGTAAATTCTATGTTTTTATCAATATAATTAAAGCTACAAGATAGGAGAATATTGATAAACATAAAATTGAGTATTAAGAGTTAGTATAATGGTAAAACAAATTTATAATAATAGCAAACGAAAGATTGTTTGTCTTTGCTTCAAATTCATCAGTTAATAAGAATCTAAAATTATCTTGTCAAAATAATACTAAGATATGAAGTAATTTAATAATAATAACTATTCCATTTTCAATATAATTGAGTCATTTCTATTTTTTTTTTTATCTCATTTACTTTGTTTACTATCTATTTAATAAATTATTCTTAAATTTTGTGGTGAAAAGGAAGGTATTAATGGAGTAGAATGGGTATAGACGAGAAATTTAAAAAATATGTAAACATTGTAAGAATTGTAGAAAATCTGACCCAAAGTAAAAGCCCACTTAGAAAAAGGGGTCAAAGCCCAATACTCTGAAATCGAAAAAACCCTAGCAGTATATCCCAACAAACCCTTTCACCTCTACATTTGCTGCCTCCGCCTCTTCTCTCCCACATCACACAACACACAGCACTAAATGGTAAGCTTCTTCTCCACCCGCTACTCTCCTTTGCTCTATTCTCTTTCACCTCAATCTTATTTGTTCTGCTGTGTAGACGTTCAAGAGGTATGTCGAGATCGGGAGGGTGGGCCTCATCAACTACGGAAAGGACTATGGCAAGCTCGTCGTCATCGTTGACGTCATCGACCAGAACAGGGTACGTCTCCCCATTTCGATTTTGGTAATTCGTCAATTATGCTGATTGCTCTTCAAAGCAAATGACATGTAGTGCGATTTATTTGGTTGAGCTTCCTTTACAATTTGCACTGAATTTAGATTATTAAATTGGGAGCTTCTCTAGCTTCTAATGAACTTAGATTATGGATCCTTTTTGTTTGCACCTATATCTATTTTTTGGTTTCTTCTTACTGTATTGATTAGGAAAAACTGTGAGAGCCAGTTTTGTTAGGTTTATAGATGTCAACTTATCACACTATTTTGATATTGGCCAAATTTTTATATAAATGCTGTAATGTTTCTCTACCATTGGTATTCTTGAGTTTTTTATTTATTTGATCCTGTTTGTATTATGTGTTCTTGATTTATTTTGTATCTCAAGTTCCATTTGTTGAAATATTCATTGAACAAGATGATACAACCATTATTTTGACTGTCCTGTTGTTTCGCTACTGATTAGTGATTTGTTCTACTGATATTCATAAATCACATTGATGTTTAGTCTATAGGTGCTTGTGTTGAATGCTTTCAATGGACACGTGGTTGATCTTACAGTCATTTTTCTCATGACACAGGCTCTTGTTGACTCCCCTGACACGGTAAGAAGCCAGATTAACTTCAAGAGGCTTTCTCTTACTGACATTAAGATTGATATCAAGAGAGTGCCAAAGAAGAAGGTTCTTGTTGCAGCTATGGAGGCTGCTGGTAAGTACTCAAACGATAGTATTGGGGTAATATTTTTCCTCCATTGATTGATATTGATTAGAGGCATTATTTCTGCAGATGTTAAGGGAAAATGGGAAAACAGCTCCTGGGGAAGAAAGTTGATTGTTCAGAAGAAAAGGGCTTCTCTCAATGATTTTGACCGCTTTAAGCTTATGTTGGCCAAGATCAAGGTATTTATGCTCTTACTCTGGTATTTGATGTTCATTTGTGCTTCCTGAGTTTGCTCAAATTACTAGGGAGTATTTAAAATTAACAGTGATGTCAAAAAACTGAAACCAACAAGTAATTACCAATTCAATATAGTTTTTCTTGTTATTTGCAAAGAAACATATTATCCCTCTTGTGTTGCTCGAATCACATGATCTTATCCTTGGCTACTTTATTTTCCTTGATATTTATGTCGATGTGCATTCTAAGGCTTAACTTTGCCCTCATCTTTACTTTGCAGAAAGCTGGTGTTGTGCGACAAGAGCTTGCCAAGCTTAAGAAGGAGATTCCTGCTTGAGTAGTATAGATTTTGGTTTAGTATTTTTGAGACTTATTTTGTTTCTTATGCAGCCGCCTTGTTGTGGAAATCAAGAGAATTAAATTTATATTTCAGATTTCTTGCTTCGAAAATTCATTTTGCACTTGACTCTTCCTGTTTTGGCTGTTAAAACAAACTACGGTGTTCAAGTGTGATTTTTGTTAACATAATCACTTTTTTTGAATTCCAAGCTTTGATAGTTATAACAACCAGATAGTTTTGCATGCCAAATTTTCCTCTGAAATAAAGATGATGCGAAGTATCACAGTTTTCTTTTATTTTTACATAATATTAAATTGCTCTTCATTTATCAGTTTTTAATTTTTTATTGTTTAATTTTGAGTAGTGAGTTGTGGTTAATCGTTGGAATCGGTTTGATTAAAATAGCGGCTAGAGATTAGAATGATTAAAACTAATGATGAATTAATTCATCATATATTGTTGTGAAAAAATTGTCCCTACGTAAGCAAAACAATTTTTTTGGGCACATGATTTTTTATATTTAAAGAGTTAAAGTAGAGAGAGTAAAGTATGAGAGTGAATTTTTTACTAAAAAGAGAAATGATTCACTTATAGTATGACATCCCGAAAAGGAATATAGTTCGCTTATCTTGGAATCGCGGGACTACTTATTGTGTTTAATAATGGAATGGTAGAGAAAAGGAGATGAGAAGATCACGGAGGAATACCAACATGGCGTGATCTAGGGGTGGGAATATAGGTATCCATGGGTACCCGACCCAAAAAATTCGGATACCCAAATCCAAATATCGTCTAAATGCACACCCAGTACCGACCCAATATGTTTTTCGTTTACCCAAAAATCTACTACGGGTATCCGAACTCGATGATTGGGTATCCAAATATCCAACTCTTTACATATATTAATAATTAATAAAAAAAAAAAGTAAGAATGAAATAGCATGTATTATAAAGCTAGAATTCTCTTCATTCATTGAGCATATTTTATTTTTGTTTCGTATGCTAATTATGTATTTTTATGAACTTAAAAATGTCAAATGTATATAGAGACTTGAAAAAAGAAAGAGAAGGAATGAGAGTAGAGTCACTTTAAATGGAGAAAGAGAAGGAATGATTGACTTATTTATAAATGTTAGAAAAAAATTAACCTAATTAATTATAATTAGGTAAATAATTTATCCCATGCCCAACAACCCTAAATGGTTAAACCTAATTAAAATTTACCGTAAATAGTAAATTGGGTATTCGGATAATAATACCTGATACCCGATTGGGTTATCCAATACTCGACTTATCTTAAATTTCATTATCTGACCCCACACCCAATCCCATTTTATTGAATATCGGGTATCCAATACCCGATATTCATATTCTCACCCCTTATTGACATCCTAGTACTATAAAATATGGTCCACATTGATTTTGCATTTACCTCATTCTTCCTGCCGTCCAAATTTATTTTCTAAATAAGTGTAGTAAATCAACTTGAAAATTTAATCTTAAAATAAAAATATAATATGTGATATTTATAGGGATATAAATGGTAAAGTGGTTCGTTCAGCTGTGCAAACGCAGCAAAGGCTGGTAGAGCTGATCTTCGCGGTAATTTGTGGCGCCATCATATCATCCATTGACACGAATTCCGACCAAATAAAACATGAACATCTTCTCCAAGAAACCTACCGCTAAAGGTTGGGCTGGATGAGTTTTGGTGCCCTATCGTTGACTTTTCATAGGACTAGATGAATTTTCGATTGCGATCTCACTTTTTTGATTCGGTTTATTTCAGAGGCTCTTCGAGAGAGCAAGCGGGAGATGGCCCATGCAACAAGAGGTGTTTTCCTTGGCCATCATGTTTATGTGTATTTTTTTTGTGTTTGTCAGTTCTAGTTTAAGTGTTTATAAATCATGATTCGTAAACGAGATGAAATTGAGGAAATGTATGCGACACCGCAAATCAAGCTAGACTCACGGTGTGTAGATGACCGTATTTCTAAACGTTCAAATGAAATTAGGTTTTTGTTGGGATGATTTTTTCCATCAAGGCATGTGGAATGGAAGTAGTACTATAAGTTTCCGAGCTAACATTTCTTTGTATTTGCAATTTAAGAGACCAAGCCACACAAGCAATATTTTTATAATGCATTGTATTTTGGTGTGTTGTGATTTTAATTTAGGTGTAGAGAGGGAAATTCAGACACTCCAATCAGAGGTATATCAAGGCTTCAACACTTGTTTTTAGCAGTTCTCTTCTCCTTTTGCGTGTAATCTAAGTGTTTCTTGCTTCGTAAATGCAGGAAAAGAAGCTTGTGGCTGAGATAAAGAGAACTGCTAAAACAGGGAATGAGGTGTGTAACAGATTTAAAGCTCTGCATTAGGACTGGTGTGATACTTTATAAAAACTGTACCCGTTGGTCTCCGTACGACTTGTTCTCCCTGCATTTTCCAGGCTGCTACCAAAATTCTTGCACGTCAATTGATCAGGCTTCGGCAACAGATAACCAAATTACAAGGTAGTCGAGCTCAGATGAGAGGTATATCAACACATACACAGGTATATATTTGTTCTGCATTCAGTTCAATGTTTTCTTTTTCCAGTTGCTCTAGTTCGCATCACTGTTGCTTATAACTAGGCATGTCCATTTCCAGGCAATGTCTGCTCAAACGTCTGTTGCTGTTGGTATGAAAGGTGCAAGTAAAGCTATGGCTGCAATGAATAAGGTTTTGTTCCTAATCTCGATATGTTCCCTTCGGTTGCTTTTTCTCCCTTTAGGTGGATAGTTTCTAGAAGCTTACTTCTGATTGTCTACGCAGAATCAGTTGTTGGTTACTTTCTAGTTTGGCTGATTAATTTTTTAATTACCCCATTAATTCTTTGAGTTGCATTTGTCTGCAGCAAATGGACCCCGCAAAGCAGATGAAGGTCATGCAGGAATTCCAGAAGCAATCAGCACAAATGGATATGACTGTAAGTTTTCACCCATGCATATAATAGAGTGTATTTTCTCTTTTATGTGAGTCTATATTGATATTCTTCTTTATTTACTGTGATGCATGTTTGCATTTGTAGACTGAAATGATGTCAGATGCCATAGATGATGTGCTTGATGATGATGAGGCTGAAGATGACACTGAGGACTTGACAAATCAGGTATGTCATCTCTTCTCTACTGAGAGTTGGTTTCATATCATATTTATATTCATGTGCAGATTTCCATGGTTGGAAATATCTGTATTGATCTTTTTGTAGAGAAAGCATATGTTTGCTTCAATAAATTGTGTTCTAGTTTTACATAGGCTAAGGTTTGATATGTAAATGTATATGCTCTTTTGTTACTTTTTGCATTCACAAGAACTATATAGCAACTTTGAGATGAAATTGCGGGTGCACGAAAAAGCATGAAATGCTTCTATGTTTGGAACTTTCTCAGGATGCAATCCCAAAATTATTTTCGTGAACATGACCAATGTATTTAAAAAATTTTCAGTGTTCCAAAACTAGAATGAATGGAAATAAACAGACCAATTTTCTGTCAAATATCATAAATTCATAAGAACCAGCCTCTCCTTTTGTTTTATGATGTCTTATACTGTAAGCATCTAAAACGGATGTGAAGTCCATATCTTATCTTGAGAGCAACAATGCTAGGAGTAATAGAATTTCTGTCAGTAGATAAGTTCTGCAAGCAGCCAATTTTCTTTCTGGGGTTAGGCAATCCAGAAATTTGAGTGCTTTTTTGCACCAACCAAATCAGCTTCTGAACTTCTAATCACATCCAATCTTAAACCTTCAAAAATGTTTTTTAGGATATTTGAATCTGTCAGTCTTGTCAATTTGCAGATCTTGCACTATTATTGTACTCCGTATATTTTACTACTAGTTAATGAATGATATTTTTTTCCAGGTGCTAGATGAAATTGGTGTCGATGTTGCCTCACAGGTAAGGGATTTGTTTTTTTTTTTTTTTAATTTTTTATTCAAGGAGCCTAATTAACTGTTCTATATACTTTTCCAATGTGGTTTACAATTTAATTGTTTACTTCTATCATGGCAGTTATCAGCTGCTCCAAAAGGAAAAATTGCTGGAAGGAACACAGAGGAGGCCGACAGGTATCTCTTTATTTTCTCTTAGCTCTCTCATAAGCATGTTGATCTTTTTTCTGTTATGTAGATTCCAATATTCCACTTTGTATTTGGTTAAAAACGGGCCTATATACCAATTTTCGATGCCTTGTTTCTAAAATTGAGCTCAAGTTGCAGTCTCCGGACCCCCTCACGTATGTACATTGTAATATATTGCATATCTTGTGTAGTTCGCGCATGGATGAACTAGAGAAGAGGTTAGCAGCACTTCGGAATTAAAGCTTGCAGCAGCATATTTTGGATCTTGCTGAATTCATCGTGGTGCATCTTGAATTTTTCCTGTATCATATCTTCTGTACATGATTCCGTCTTAAAACTATAAGTTGACCCCCTTCATTGCATTTTTTTGCGTGAGCACAATGTGATGTCATTAAAACATATATTCTATAATATATACACACATCAAGTTCTGTTTTAGTGTCTTACTGTTAAATTCTTGAAGCCTCTCTCTCGGATTGGAGTTTAGCCTACTAGTGAAAACACAGAGAGCATTAATTCTGATATACTTGAAGGAGACACCACTAGCTAGATGACGTTTATTTACTAATTTGGTAAATAAATATATCCATACCAATCAATGAACGAAGTTAATACAGCTATTTTCTCTAGAAAAATGAAAAATTCCCACCCATCAATTCCTTGGATGAGCATATAATGCACTACAACAGACAACTCGAAATATGAAAAAGAAGGAAAAAAAAAGGTCATGGAGAGTAAATACCGGCAAAAGAAGATTAGGTGAGGGCACATTTACAAGAATGGGATGGAGCGAAGATCTTTCCTTAAAAGAGATGGATGACATGAAAAACATCATTCAGTTAGCTATTTCCTTGATGAGAGGAACTCAAAGCTTCGTAGGTCATCACGAGAGCCGGTGCCTGTCGTTGCACCACGCGAAAAAGCTGATGGCTTCGGCTCAATGCTGGGCAAAAATTTGTGTGTCGTTGTACTGGATAGACGACCATTGCTTGATACCAATTTGCTAGACCGCCCATCAGTAGCCTCAAGCGATGAGCTCTGTCTGCTGCTTGAAATGACTGCTGCTCTCCTTGTAGAGCTCACGTTTCGTGCAGCACGCCCTCTTTCTATATCAAGTTGCTGCACAAATCACCACATCACAACACAACCATCTTTGTCACCTTAAAATGCTGTAAATTTTCTAAAACAGAATAATTTCCTGGGGGGCTGACATTTATATTGACAATATATTCCAAAAAATAGGAACTTTTGAAATGGCACGGGTTTTAATGCAAGTTTGGATAAAAAAGAGAGATGGAGAGAAAAGTGTGACAGTGGAAAATGGATCTCACTTCATTATAGAGAAAGAAATTTCCTTAAATAGAAAGTTTATATTTTAAGGGAACGGACAAAAAAGGAAAAAATTTCTATTTTTAGGGGACGGAGGGAGTATTAGATTTGAGTATTTGGAGGATTACACTATCAAACAAGCTCAAAATTGTTTGATACATCAAAGTATTTGGTTGATTAGCTTATGTTATGTTTATCTATCTGCTATCATCCAAAGTAAGTACGCCCTAAAGAATCTTAGAAGGGAAAAATAACACACCATATCCCTGGATAAATGAACATCTTCTAGTGTTCTGTGTCTTGAAGGTTCACCAAGACGACCAGCTGAAGTATTTCTCCTAGCAAAAGCTTCAATGGCACCCGAGAATCTGTCTTTCATATCTTGCCCAACTGCAAATAAATGACCGATATACAACGACAATCAGATACTACTAATAGGATGCAAACAATAAAAATATTTCAATACGAAACTGAATTGGTTGGTCATAAAATTCAAAATTCTCTTAAGAATCCCTAATGTTTTTTATTTGACATAATGCACTTTTACACTTTTGATCTCTGAATAATGATAGCAATATCATTTTAGTTTCAGGACTGTAGTTTTCTTTCTCTCACAGAAAGAGCTAAGGGATAAAAGACCAAACAAGCACATTTTTAATGCATGAAAGCACCTAACAGATTTCAGCATTTTGGCTGTGAAAAACTTTTAGATGTTGGCTCAAGTTTTTAATAGTAAGAACTCACATTTCAACATGATACAAAGGGTTCTGGTAACTAATTAGGTATGATCCTATAACTTTGTTCATTTTAAAGAGCATAACTAATAATGAATTAATCCTTCTAGACCTGATGTTCTTCTTGGCTTTTCACCAGAGGTTCCAGGAATGGCATTGGCAGACGGATTCTGCAAGCAAATCCACTAGTTTATTCATTTATACTCTGGAAATAAAGAACAGATAAAGATTAAAAAATGCAACTTTAACCCTTGCTTTGGAGCTAGAACCAATCTGAGGATACTTCAATACGGTCCAATCGAACACATAGTCAAACTGGTATCCTGCATGAAAATTTACAACAGTTCAGGCTGAATTACAATATTCTCAAGGAGAAACTTTTAAGCAAGAGCATATCCAGAACGGCCTTGCATAATTTAAAGTATCCATTACCTTCACGAATAAATAAATCTCGAAAGAGCTTCTTCAAGTAAGAATAATCTGGTTTGTCTTCAAATCTTAACGCGCGGCAATAGTGAAAATATGAAACAAACTCTGATGGATATGACTTGCATAGTCCCTGCAGTAATTACACATGTACTGAACCTTTTATTTACTTAGTAGCATGTAATTCGTGAAAGTAAAAACCAATAATGGAGGACACTTAACAGTCATGGACCAAGATGAGAAAGTCAGACAGGATTTACGATTTAAGATCAGGCAAAACAATGATGTATCAAACTTCAGTCTAGTTACTTGAACTGAATATAGATTTTATAATTTTCTTCTGACTTTCTTTTCCAAGATACTTAAAATTGCTTAAATCAACTAAAGGGTTTCAGGCAGCAGCAATCTAAAAAGCTGATGTGGATTGATTTTGCTGATCTTTGGATACTGTCATTAAAAGAAACAGCTGACTCAATAAAGTAACTTTGGAACAACTAAATCTGATTCACAAATCAAATATATTAAGATTCCAGCTGCAAATTTGGGGTTCTAGCTCAGCACTTAATATTGAAGCACATGCATTTCAAACAAGGACCAAGCATGCCGACATGGACTATGGTATGTACCTCTATGGGAGTCAACATTTTCTTCTCACTGATTCTGTCATATTTTTGCTTTTTGGTACCAGCTTTAAGTCCTTGCCAGGGTAGGCTAACAAAAAGAAAATGTAAGTGTGGAACACAAAATCTCAACAACTGTAAAATATAGCAAAAAAAATCATCCTAACATGTAGAAAACGTCTGCAAACAAAATTAAAGTAGTGATCACCGTCAACCAACCTTCCTCTCAGAAAGTACATCAGGATATAACCAATAGATTCTAAATCATCTCTTCGGCTTTGTTCTGCCAAGCACAGGAGAATCAAAAGCAGCTTACAAAAATATTATATCAAATCATTCTCAAGAGGAACATATTGAATAGAAATACTAGTAAACTAATGCTCTAATGATTCATCACTTACCAACCCCTAGGTGTGTATTAACACTGGCATAGCGAGCAGTTCCGATGAGATTCTTGTTTTCCCTGGATAAGAATTTAAGAGGTACAGTCAACAAGTTAACAGATGGAACAACTAAATCGGGGCACAGCCACAAATATTACAAAAGCAAATATACCTATAGGGTATGTGCCTATGAGTTTGGAGATCCCTATATTTCTTAGCAAGACCAAAGTCTATTATGTAAACCTGCAGATGAAAACCAGTGTCATTGAAGAATAAGGTACATGCCCCAGCAACACTCACCAAATTCAGTCACAAGATAAAAAATGATAATATGAATTGAATAAACAAATAGAAAGCTGGAGAATGAAATTGATAAAACTGGAAGTTCATGTTGCTATTGAAAAGTGATCCAGTATCCGTGATTATGCCTGCTCTAGGTTGAATACTTCGCGATTGTCAAATTTCATTAATCATTGTGTATCGAATAGACGAATAGTCCAAACAACAGTAAAGAACCAAAAAATGATAGAAATACATGCCTGGTTTGCTTTGCGCCCCAAGCCCATTAAATAATTATCAGGCTTAAGATCACGGTGAAGAAATCCCTTTGAATGTGTGTATTCCACTCTATTAATCTAAGATTCATCCATAAAAGTAGACATTATGCACAAGTTTATAGCCATAACCGCAAGTTTGATAAGTGAATTGCAAAAACTAAATCATCTTACTAATTGATCTGCAAGCATTAAACATGTTTTTAAGGAGAATTTCCGGTTACAATAGTTGAAGAGATCCTCCAAACTCGGTCCCAGAAGGTCTATGACCATGATATTATACTCATTCTCAACTCCAAACCATTTCAAGTTGGGTACGCCAGCTACATGAAAACATAGGGCAACAGACTCAATTTCATTTAACTCATGCTCGGAAGTGAATATTTCTACAGTATCACCTCAAGACTCGGTGAAATAAGGATAAAAGGACAGGACGACAAAATTCTGTACATAAAAGAAAGCAAACATGTGTAGAGCGAAACCAACAAAAGATCACATTCCATTTAGTCCCGTATGGTATCATATCCTCCTCAGGACACAGACGAGATAGCCATAAAGAAGGTTAATGAACTTTTAAACAATCTTAAATGAACATCATAAAATATGCGATGCAGAGTTACTCAAGAAGACATTAGACATATCATTATGAATTATTAGTACTCCACATATATCTAGACAAGTGCAAATGGGTGAACACCATGATTTCCACTTTCTAAGACTAAACCGCTAATGAGATTATGGTCAATCAGAACTGGCCAAATAATTCAATTGAACTTTATCTTAATATTTTTTATTAGGGGGGGAGGAGATAGAGGTACTTACTTCCTCCCTGTAGAATCATATAAATTTTTGACTCGTAGTGAAGTTGAGGGTGTTTGGTCCTAACAGATTCCTGGTAATCACAGATGTTAGAGAACAGGAAAATAACATAATAACAGTGCCATAGAGAAGTAACATAGGAATTTGTCTTGAATAAACGACTCACGCTTGAGCAATAAAGAGCTTAAACTAATCAGAAGTTAAATGTAAAAACTAGATAAATAAATTTGAACTCGAGAATGATAATGAAGAAAGAACATATACAACGAATAACTGGACAAAGCTGATTAAAAAGTCAGATGTAAACATTCAATTTAGCAGATTGCTACGCTCCAAACTCTTCATAAAACTCGGACAGGTAGTATAATAATAAGAATAGTGAATTAAACAAAAAAAACATACCAGCTTGACAGCTACTTCTTCCCCAGTCTGTATGTTCACACCTACATAGAGACAAACTCAATGAAAGGAACAAGTTCCTCGACAAAATGGAAATATAACCAAGCGAAGCACTAATCGAGTACCTAAATAGAGTTCACCAAATGAACCACACCCAATTTTCCTCCCAAGCTTAAACTTTCCACCCACAACATGATCCATGGCAACGTCGATTAAGTAGCTCCTGATAAAAAACCAGCTCCAATATCTGTTCAATTTCAACCTAAACCCCGAATTTCAAACGTCGCTGGCGCTAAATCGCCCCGACCAAATGCAACACCAACAAAAATAACGATAGTAATATATTTTTTTTCCTCCAGGCTACATTTACATCCCTGGAACCCCAAGCTGAAGCCCTAATTGTAAAAATTAGGAGCAATTGGCATTGATCGCATTGATCATATCCGTGCGAAAATGCCAAAATTAAAATGCGCCAGGGAGGCGATGTTGGTGATCTTTACAGGAAATGCATTGATCGAGGAAGGTGGAGAGGATGGAGAAAAAAGGAGCGAAAAGTGTGGAAGAGAGAGAGAGGCTCTCATGGAGGATAACGTGTAGTCGGTAATTTGCGCGCGGGATAGGGGGAGAGAGAGAGCATGCAAACATTTATGATTGATTGTGATTGTAGGGAGAGAATTCAGGAAAACAAACCATACTAGTACTAGTATTTTCTTAATTATTTTATGGACTTCAAGAGGTGATTAGATTGAAGGATTTACATGATGTTTTGGCAATTTCTAAAAGATATATCTAGTACAATCGAATAAAAAGGAACCGAGACTATAAAATATGTATGCATGATTGATATACTAACATGGTATGATTAGTTGAATTAATGTCACACATGCTATATTGGAAATTATTATCTTCAAAAATACGTAATTGAATATAATTAATGCAACATTTTTAAACATTATATATTATTAATTAACTATCAAGATAACATGATCGAAAAATTACTTTAACGATCAATAGCAGAAGGCGATTAGGAAATAAATAAAAGACTTTCTTGAATTTTCTTCTTTGATGTAGTGGCACAACTCCAACTCCAGTAATTCGTTTCTCTCTTTTCCTCGTTTATATGTTCTATGTGTGATATGATAGGATCACACACTTATATTTATAGGCAAGAGAGGACAAACCCTAATATAAACAATTATTACCATTTCCATCAAATTGTCAAAGTAATTATTTAATTAGGATATTTCTTTTTTACCGAGTAATACCAAAATCAAATCAAATAATTTATCACAATAATTTGATTTGATTTTGTTAGTCGATGATAAATTCCTAGCAATCATAACCTTATATATATTCTTAGACTAAATCAATGCTAATTAGGAAACGTCCTATTCAAATAAATATATTCAATCAATAGCTAATTAATTAGAGAAAAAATTATACTATAAACAAAGTTAATATTTATATTAAAAAAACCAATTCTATTTAAGATTTCATCGCATGTCACACAGGCCCGAGAAAAGGATTCTATGAGACTATAAACGTGAGACATAAACCTTACATGCTAAATATGTAAGCATGATCTCGACAGTCGACACTACTCTTGGCATGACTGGTTATAACACATACCATGCACACCAAATCCTCAGTGCAGTTATGCTGAATATCATTCAGCCTAAAAACTACACTCAGCTATCATAAAAATCAATAATATAGTATACAATTAGTACCTTATAACTATCAAAATGGATATCGGGTATTGGATACCCAATATCCGAACCCGAAATATCGGGTAATTGAATATCCGATATTCGATTTTTTGGGTTTCGGGATTGGGATCGGGTATAGGATTTTTGAATTATCGGATATCGGATAACTCGATACTCGATTGAGTATACCCAAATTACCCGAATTTTTTTAACAAAAAATAAAATTTAATAAATTATGTATTTATTCTATTATTTAAAAAAATAAATAATTAAATCTAGTCCCGAAATCTTTCACTCTTAAGTCATATTTAGGGTCAATATATAAATTGTAATATTTATTATTGATGAATGATTGATGCTATAACTCATCACCCATAAATTAGAACTTAGTTGTCTTTCAAACTTAGACAAATAATGCTCACAAATCAATCATGATCTTATGACTGATGAACTGTTACTCACAAATATGTCATGATATATCAAATACTCCCTCCGTCCCACTTTAGGAGTCCCGGTTGAGTTGGACACATGTTTTAAGAAAAAAGTGTTTGAGTGTGTAATAAATAAATATTGTAGTGGATGTTGGGACCCACTTTTAACACTTTTTTATTAGCTGTAGTGGATGTTGGGACCCACTTTTAACACTTTGTAGACATTTTTTATTAATTTATCGCAACCGAAACTCCTAAAGCGGGACGCCCAAAATTGATCAACCGGGACTCCTAAAGCGGGACGGGGGGAGTAATTTAAAGAAAAAATATTTTATAGTAAGCTATAAAAGCAATATAAACTAAAACTGCTTATAGCATCTCCAATAGACGGACTTCCCCGACGCCTTTTCCACAGCCCTTCCCAAAAACACCTCATGCCACGTCATAAGGACTTCCCACCCTCCTGCCACGTCATAAGGACTTCCACTGCACAATCCGCCCTTCCCATCGCCCTTCCTGCGCGGACTTCCCGCAATTAAAAAAGTTCACAAATATTCAATTTACGTTACGGAGTTAAAATTTCGACATGAATACGGACGGAGAAAATGCAACAACTTCATTAAAAAAAACATACATAATTATATATAAAAAAATTACAATTCAAACAAAAGAAAATAAAAATATCAACGTCCACCCCTCCGCGTCCAAAGCTCTTCTATGATATCGTTCAACGAGCCGTATATATAGAGTTTTTTTATATATATAAAAAAAAATTAAAATGGCGGGTGTCCGCCCGCCCTTCCCGAGACAGTCACGGCCTTCCCGTGTCTTCACGGGACGTCCGCGTCCTCCTCTCCGTGCCTCAATGGCGCCCTTCTGCGACGGACTTCCCGGAAGCCTCTTAGTTCACAATCTTAATTTCTTAGAGCATCTCCAAGAGGAGAGGTAAATGGAGAGGTAAACTAATATAACTACCATATTTACCTTTTTTTCATGAAAAATCATTCTCCAAGGGGAGAGGTTTATGAGATGGTATTATACCTTTTCCCATTTTGAAGAGGTATCTTTACCTCTCCGTCAATGAAGAGGTAAAATCTTATTACTACCATATTTACCTACTTTTCATGAAAAACCCTTCTCCAAGGGAAAGACATTTGAGAAGGTATTATACTTTATATTTTTTAATGCATTTTGTACTATTATTTTATTTTAAAAAAATAGTTTACCTTTCTATATACCTTTTCCCTTTGGAGTGTGTTACTTTTAAGAAGAGTATATTTCACTTTTTAAAAAGGTAAATACATAATATACCTTTTCTATATACCTTCTCCCCTTGGAGATTCCAAGGCTCTTAGAGCATCATCAGTGGCAGCCGTCCGCCGGGCGTCGGACCGGCGTGCCCGACGTCCGCGGTGGACGTCCACTATTGGGAGAGGAGGGGCGACGGACGAACGTCCCATGCGGACACGGGAGTTCCGCGGCGATCGAACGACGTCCGTGGCGAAGGCGGCGGGACGTCCGCCGCTGTGGCATGTGGACGTCCGATAAATTATATATATATTTTTTTAATTCAAACTCTATATATACGGCTCGTTCAACTTCATTTCATTCGCACCACTTGTGTTAACAAGTTTCTATCTCTCTCTATATTCATTTCTTCTGGCGAAATATGTCGCATTACGATAGTGATTCCCCCGTCACGAGCAAGTCACAAACGCATAATATTTCCTCCCCGTGTATTCCATCTCGATTTGGGGGAAATGCCAACGGAAGTGCACCGATGTCCGGGATGATGCCCGGAATGTCGATGATGATGATGCAGCAACCCCAAATGGGGGGGATGATGCCTGGGTATTACAATATGCCCGGGATGATGCCCAGGTACTACAATATGCCTGGGATGATGACGAACCAAATGCAACAAATGCCCCAAATGCAACAGGTGCCGGAGATGATGCCCCAAATGCAACCGGGGGGGGTGATGCCCCGGCTGCAACAGGGAACCACTGCCGTTGCGGGAGGGAGCAGGCAGGGTGTCCCTCAACCACACGGGGACAATGCCTATCGTCCCTATATGGATTTATTGAGCAATGATTCTCCCATCCGTACTTTGCTAAAGACTCGTACTGCCCTGGAGACTCAGTTCCCGGACTCCGAGTTGTTCTCTTTTGATGATTTGGGGATCTCTCCGCGGAATACGCCAGCCACGCAGCTAGCAGCGCCACCGGTGAGGACCCGGAGGCCGATGAAGAGCAAGGCCACTACTTCGCGTGCGGCGACCGATAGTGGGGCGGAGGAGGTAGGCGGCAGGAGAAAGAGGACCATCTGGAAGATTGAGGAGTGCGTAGCGCTGGCAAAGGCATGGATCAGTGTAGTCGATGATCCATACGTCTCGGCCAACCAGGTCATCGACAGAATGTGGTACCGCATTAGTCAAAGCTACCTCGAATGAAAACCGGCCAACGGGAAGGCTCACGATGCAGAGCAGTGTCGGAAACAGTGGGAGCGGCTGAGGAAACAACTCAGCCGATTTGTCGGCCTCTACCAAAAGAACCTCCGGTTAGCAACCAGCGGCATGACCTCCGAAGATGTGAAGCTTCTGTCTCACCAACAGTTTCCCGACAGTGAGAAGGGGTCTGGAGAGTTTAAATATTGGGATGTTTATCTTGAGGTGGAGAATTCCCCCAAGTTTATGACGGGTGTTGAAGCTGGGTGGCCGAAGCGGACAAAGATCAACGCCTCTGGCGTGTACAGCAGCAGTGTCGGTTCCCACGAACTCCCTGAAGCCGAGGTAGAGTTACCAACACCTCGATCGTCTTCCCGCCGCCGTCGCCCGATTGGGCAAAAGGCCGCGACGCGGATGACTAGGGGAAGTTCCAGCGCCTCGCAAGAGGTCCACTCGGAAGCTCCTTCGCAGATCACTCCCTAGCTGAGCAATCTCGTCGAACTGCAAATGACGCAGTTCATGATCGAAACAACAGAGAAGTGGCATGTAGCGACGGATCCCATGTACAAACGGATGTTGAAGGATGAGATCGACACAATGAGGAGAAATCTGAGGCTGCCACCTCTGCCCGATTTTGATAGCACCACCGACGACGAGGAGGACGGGGAGGACGAGACTGATGACGGGGAATGAGACGGGGGCGCATTTGTCGAAGCTTGGGGTAGTTTTTTTTTTGTTGGTTAAGTTTTTGTTTTTTAAAATAATTATGTACTTTTAAAAAAAATAAAGTAGTTGCATTTTCTCCGTATTCGTGCCGAAATTTTAATACCGTACATTGTTTATTAATTTCGTAAATTGTTAATTTGGTGAATTTGTGAATTTTTTTTATTGCGGGTGTTGGTTTCTGGATTTACAAGAGATAAAAGTCGGGCGTAATACAACCCAAAAGAAGGAATACAAAAGAACAAACTGAAACGAAATTACAATGGAAAAATCGAAATAATAAAACCGTAAAAGGAATTTAGCCGAGTCGAGGAGGCCTCTTTCCACAAGACGAAATACCCCCGGTAGTGCTCTTCGGATTGGCGTTTCGTCCCCAAAGATAAAACGGCAACGTCTCTGGTGAAGCAGCACCGCTATTAGCAGAGCTCCGGCGAACTGGATGGAGGAGAGGGCAGAGTTTTCGACAGAAAAACAATGCATAGAGAGGAGTGAGTGTATGATGCAGAGTGCTATGAGGATTCTAGTTTCTGGTGTGTAGAATGCTAGAATGACTAGCCTATTTATAGGCTCAGTCCACTGCAGGGGTCAATACAATCTTGATGGCTGTCATCAATGCTAGAAGCTTCTAGATTCGATCATGACGTGGACTATCACGTGTCAGCCACGTTGGCTTACCGCGTCATACTGACGAGGTGTCACCCCGCTTGGCTCGCTGACGTGGAAACGGTGGTGGTCTAAAAAGAACTAGACCACTAGCCTTGGGTCGAGCCCAAGCACCAAGCCCACGACCAGGCCCAAAGAACAGCCCAAAGACCAATTGCCAAGATCCAAGGACAAGGGCACGGGCTCGAGGCTCGCGGTGGGGCGGGCGACGCGCGCGTGCGCGCGCGTGTGGGCTTTTACAACCCATCTTAGTCCACTATAATTATTACATGTAGTAATCCTTCTTATTAAATACTCCCTCCGTCCCAGATTAAGAGTCACTTTTTGCCATAAAGTCCGTCCCAGTTTAAGAGTCACTTTTAGAATTTTCCATATTTGGTCATACAATTTTACCCCATTCTTCATCAAAATTACATCAAAATGCCATTATCTACATTAAAATAAACCAAAACAAAAATCAAAAGGGACCCACCTTCAACCAACTCTACCATTTCACTTCATTTATTACACACTCCACCATCTCACTTCATTTATTACACACTCCAACTCTTTCTTAAAACTCGAGCCATAACAATAAGTGACTCCAAATGTGGGACGGAGGAAGTACTAGTTTAATAAGATTGTAACTTCTAATGTGGGATAATTAACCCTCTTAGTTATTCCCTAGAATTCTCTCATAGCTCATTAAGTTTGCAATTTTGCACAACTTTAATCCATTATTTCTCACTCACCGGGAATCGGATTTGAGAAAATGAATATACCACAGTCATCTACTCCGAACGTAGATCGACGCTATATCATTTAATTTCACAAAATTAAATGTCTCGTTGAAAGTATAATTGGTCAAAGTCCATTGACCGGCATAGATTCCAACAGCGGGGAGTTCGCACGAGAAGGCTATGGGATGTCCGCCACTGTGCAGGGAAGACTATGAGAAGTCCTTATGACGTGGCAGTGCTGGGAAGGCTATGAGAATTTCTTATGACGTAACGGGAGGTGTTTTTGTGAAGTCTGTCGGAAAGACTATGGGAAGTCCGTACCACTGGAGATGATCTTAGTAAGAGTTTGTATTCAGTATTCTATAGATCGAAACTATAAATTACGTAAAATAAAAGGGGAAAAGTATTTGGCGGTTGACATCGCGCCACGTGGTCCCCATATCTGACGAGCGATGCTTCGGCCAGGTCAACAGTTTGCTTCTGAAAATCAGAGGTATAAAATCCCAAAATATAAGAAAATTAAAAATTCGTATCTCTTTTTTCTTTACCGCGGGGATCGATCTTCAACGAAGCCAAGAAGCTTAGCCGCCTCAGCGTAGTCGATAACAACAATATTGCGATCATCCACTTTTCAATGATTTTCTCCAAATTTTGAGTAGTTGTTCGTTTGCTAGAATTTATTCGAGAAATTTGCAGGTGAAAGGTCTGGAGAATTTTCTTCTTTGGAGATTGATAGTGCGTGAGAGCAATTTCCTCATTTAATTTTATGTTTCTTCGGTCAGCTGTAGCGAGTGGTATGAGATTATTAGAAAATTGGAGTGAATAGCGTTCTAATTCGTGGGCATTCGAGCATCAAATATCAATTGTCATACATGTTACTGTTTTATGCATTTGTAGTTTGGTTGAGTGAATTGCTTGTTGTTTGCTTCAGAGACTCTCGACTAATATTAGCAGCATTTTTTGGTTGGAATTTTAATTAATTCTTACTTGCACAATGGCTAATTTGTCAAGTGCAAATACAGTATCAGTTTTCATGTTGCTGAATAGTGAACAAATCATGTGATTGCAGGTGACGCAGTTCAATGGAAGAAGAGGAAGAAGACAGGATTTTACTGAGCACTTTAGGCGTCACGTCGGCCAATCCTGTAGATATTGAGCGTGACCTCATAGAGAAGGTTGTATTCGTGTATCATATGCTATTTTCTCATCTAAAATGGCTATCTTTTCCAGTTGTGTGCTAACCATGATGCCAATGTATTTGTCTTTGCAAATGTTGCCTGTTGTGTGCCCCAATTATGGTATTTGAAGGTATTCATGATAGAATACTAATTTTATTACAATGGCGATTGCTTTGAAATTCCTTTTATCTCAAGAGATATAGGGGGTTGATGTAGTAAATTTGTTTGCTGGTCCTTCTACTCCCATATCCACATTGCTGTAGTATTTGCTACTATGCTTCACTACTGGAGACATTTTGTACCTTTTATCAAGTTATGCAGAATTTTGTTGTCATTATTAAGCCAAGAACCTTGCATGACAGCAAGCTCACATCCAAAACTGAACTACTGTGAAATTTCTGAAAGTCAATGGAAATTATATATTTGCAGTGCCCCAAATTTATGTATGAAGTGGGGCACTTTGTTTGTACATTTCGCTAAATTGTATACATACACTAGTACACACATGAAATATCTTTACTTTGAATTGATGAAATATTTGTGTGGATAGGCGAGAGAAGATGCAGGAGACTCTCATAAAGTTGCTGCAGACATTGAGGAACATGACACTGTAAAGAGCAATGGGACCTCATCTCATGGCCATGGTAACTTGGTTAACAAATTGAGGGCAGTTAACCTTGAATTAGATGCTGTTAGATCTGCTGTAGAACAGTTAGAGGACTTCAAGAGAGACAAGGATCAACTTTCGGATGAGGATGACAAGACAGAGCAGGATAATGCAGAAGGGGATACAATTGTTCGTCAGTCATCATCAAGTGTGACCCTTCAGCATGCTCTTGCCACAGATCGATTAGACAGCCTGCTAAAAACGAGGGCTCAGCTTGAGAAAGAGATCTCCGAATCTTTTAAGAGTAACCAAGATGATGACAGGTTGATAAGAAACCTTGTAAAAGAAGTGCCCAAATCTAAGCGAGGATTGAAAGAGGTTGATAATATAAGCCGTAATAAGAACAAGCGGCTTAAAAAAGTTTCAGTAGATGATGACGATGATGATTTTGAAGCCATTCTGAATGCAACATCTGCGGGGTTTGTGGAGACTGTGAGTGAATTTCTTTATGTTCTTCTTGATTTTGGTCAAGTATACCACCTGAAGTGTATCTAGATATTATCCTTAAAGTTAGCTAATGCATCAATGCTCATGTTATAGGAAAGGGATGAGCTAATTCGGAAAGGAATTTTAACTCCTTTTCACAAGCTTAAAGGATATGAACGTCCTATCCATGAGCCTGGATCATCCAGTATGCACGTAGCATCTGAGGATCCAATGGAATATAATGATCTTGCTTCCTCCAGCATAGCCAGGGCTGTCCAGTCAATTTCGAAGGCCTCAAAAGCACGCCCGGCA
This sequence comes from Salvia hispanica, assembly GCF_029641045.1. Taxonomy (NCBI): domain Eukaryota; kingdom Viridiplantae; phylum Streptophyta; class Magnoliopsida; order Lamiales; family Lamiaceae; genus Salvia; species Salvia hispanica. Next base: position 17,490,271 of record NC_142697.1, read on the forward strand.
ACCAAAATGCTTGATCCTGAAGAAGTACCTAAACTTGATGCACCCAGCTTCCCATTTCAAAGACTTCAGACTCCTTTGAAGATCCCTCAGTCCCTCAAAACAGAATCAGACAAGGTCAAAGAAATTACAAGAACGAAAAGAAGGCCTCAACCTGGGAAGAAGTGGAAAAGGTTGATTTCCCGTGAGGAAAAGCTCGAGGAAGAAGGTGGTATGCCAAGGCTGTTCAATGTATTTGTTGGTCTTTGTGTTCGCTGCTCGCATTAGTTGGAAAAACTTTATATGAGATTATATATTAGTTCTAGTCTGTGTCAAGTTCCATTCATTTTTATAATTTATTTTCTCTGAGTTTCCGGTTGTTTGTCTTTGTTATAACGTCTAGTTTTTTCTTCCCCTTCCATGACTAATCTTCTGAGAATTTATTTGCTTACTTATGAAGATTTGAAGACTTCCAGTAACAGAGATGATAACCTTGAAGGTGTAGAAGATGTGGATGATGAGGAATCTTCATTTGTTACGCTTGAGGGGGGATTAAAAATCCCAGAAACAATTTTTAGCAAACTTTTTGACTATCAGAAGGTTGGTGTCCAATGGTTATGGGAACTTCATTGTCAAAGAGCAGGTGGAATAATTGGGGATGAGATGGGCCTTGGTAAAACAATACAGATCTTGGCCTTTCTCGGATCATTGCATTTCAGTGGATTGTACAAACCCAGCATTATTATTTGTCCAGTCACACTCCTACGGCAGTGGAAGCGAGAAGCTAAGAAATGGTACCCAGACTTCCATGTGGAGTTATTACATGATTCTGCACAGGAAACACCCTGTAGAAAAAAGCAACCAAGATCAAGTGACAGTGATAGTGATTCTGATGATTTGAGTGATGGTGATTATGAAGAAAAATCATCGTCAAAAAGCACTAACAAGTGGGATTCTTTGATAAATCGTGTCATGAGATCAGAGTCTGGACTACTGATAACCACGTATGAGCAACTTCGCCTGCAAGGGGATAAATTGCTTGATATTGAATGGGGATATGCAGTTTTAGATGAAGGACATCGAATTCGGAATCCAAATGCTGAGGTTACTCTTGTTTGCAAACAGTTGCAGACTGTTCATCGCGTAATAATGACTGGTGCTCCTATTCAGAACAAGCTATCTGAGTTGTGGTCTTTATTTGATTTTGTGTTCCCTGGGAAGTTGGGTGTCTTGCCAGTGTTTGAGGCAGAGTTTGCGGTTCCCATATCTGTTGGTGGTTATGCCAATGCAACTCCATTACAAGTATCCACTGCCTACAGGTGCTTTCAGCTTTGTAGCATGTTTCTCAAGATTTGTTATAGAATCCAATTGTTGAGCGTGCATGTAACTCTTAAGATTGGTTAGTCAGTATTGTTGTTAGCCTTCTTGAAGTTGCAAGAATTAGATGAGAAGTTATCTGTTTAAGAAATATAAATACTTAAAAGCACAAAAAAAGAGTTTTATTATTGCACCGGAGTCTTAGTACTTGACATTCCATATTTGGTCCTGTCTAAGTAAGCTGTTTTTAATGACCAATCACCTGAGTAAATGAATGGAAAAGAGTATCAGTTTGAAATTAGGCTGCCACAACTGTCATAGTATCTACCTTGGTGTTGGCTTTGTCTCTGCATTTCTCCTCTTTGATGATTGTATATGGTTTTTGCAGATGTGCTGTTGTCCTACGTGACTTAATCTTGCCTTATCTCCTACGCCGAATGAAGGCAGATGTAGATGCTCACCTTACAAAGAAGACTGAACATGTCCTCTTCTGCAGTCTTACTCATGAGCAGAGATCTGTGTATCGTGCTTTTCTTGCTAGCTCGGAAGTTGAACAAATTTTTGATGGAAGCAGAAACTCTTTATATGGAATTGATGTTATGCGTAAAATTTGTAACCATCCCGACCTTCTTGAGAGAGAACATTCTCATGGAAATCCAGATTATGGGAATTTCAAACGCAGTGGAAAAATGAAGGTTGTTGCTGAAGTACTTAATGCATGGAAAGATCAGGGACACCGCGTTCTTCTTTTTGCACAAACAACTCAGATGCTTGACATCATGGAGAATTTTCTTGTTGCCAGTGGCTATATTTATAGGAGAATGGATGGTATGACTCCTGTGAAACAGAGAATGGCCCTGATAGACGAGTTTAACAATACAGATGATGTATTCATTTTCATTTTAACAACCAAGGTTGGTGGTCTGGGAACAAATTTGACTGGTGCTAACAGAGTGATAATCTTTGACCCCGACTGGAATCCCTCAACAGATATGCAGGTATGCATTTGTCTGATCTTAGTTTAGTTTGCATACATTTCTTGAAATAGGGTGCTAAGTTGTTACTTATATTCTTGAATGTTTGTTCCCATAAGTAAACATGGAATGCTTCTATAAAGTTCTTTCATGGGTTTGAGTGGTCGGGTTTCTACTTCAATTTTGATGTGTGTTCCAAGTCTGAATATGAAGAAGTAAATTTGAATTGATTTGGCCAATTGAAATACTTGATACCAACATATAACTTTTTATGGTCTGAATCAGGCTAGAGAACGTGCTTGGCGTATTGGCCAAAAAAAAGATGTAACAGTCTATAGATTGATTACTCGTGGAACCATTGAAGAGAAGGTTTATCAGAGGCAGATATATAAGCATTTCCTGACAAATAAGATATTGAAGAATCCGCAGCAGAGAAGATTTTTTAAAGCCCGTGACATGAAGGATCTTTTCATATTGAATGATGATGGCGATGGTGGCTCTACTGAAACATCTAGCATTTTTAGCCAGATAACTCACAAAGTAAATATTGTTGGAGCTAGCAAAGATAAGCAGGATGAGTCGACTCCCGTGAAACCTAGCACATCCAAAACAGATGCTTTAACAATTGATTTAGAAAACGAGGTAGGTAAAAACATTGGTCAAGACAAAGCCAGTTGCAGTGATGCGAAAGCAGATGAAGAGACAAACTTTTTGCAGACTCTCTTTGATACCCACGGGATTCATGTGAGTTCCTAATTCCTAGCCTCATTTATTTATCTGGTATTTAAATGTCTTCTATAAATATAGTATGACTTGTTGGCCTTAAATAGGAGTATCATAAACAACTTTTTCTGAGAAGAAGGATAACTATAGTGATGGAATACTGTTAGTATTTTAAAGGTAAATTTATTCTGAAGGAAAAAGTTGGTCACAAAACTTTTCAAAGGCAGTTTATGTGATTGATTTTTAGCAAGTACCAACTTCTGCTTCATTTTTGTTTGTTCTCTTTGTGCTACTTTAAAATTCTGGTGCTGAGTCCTTGTAAAAGTGTTACTAGAATATTAATTGTCATGCTAATTTATTAATAAATTGAATGATTCTGTTATATATTGCCATGTTCTCGGCCCTGCCTAGAATAGAAATGATTTCATATTATTACTGTTTATATCTTCATCTGACTATTTAGATATTTTAACATATGTTGCATGATACTTTTAGCTAAAATTAAGCATGTTTCATGAATCAATTTTCGTTGGACTGTTGCCCATTTTTCCCTTCTGATTGGTTGGATTTTCTAGAGCGCTGTAAACCATGATGCAATTATGAATGTAAATGATGAAGAGAAGATGAAGCTTGAGGAGGAGGCCTCAAAGGTAGCCCAAAGAGCCTCGGAAGCATTGCGACAATCACGAATGCTCCGGAACCGAGAAAATATAACCGTTCCAACATGGACTGGAAAATCAGGAGCTGCTGGTGCACCATCATCAGTGAGGAGGAAATTTGGCTCCACAGTTAATTCCCACTTGGTAACTTTGAGGCAATCAGAAGTAGTTTCAAATAATGGTGCCAGCAAGTTAAATAGATTTGCTGCTGGTGCGTCTTCTGGTGAAGCCTTATCTTCCGGAGAGTTGTTAGCTAGGTTAAAAAGAAACCAAGAACAAGCTGTCAGTGATGGTCTTGAACATCAGCTAGCTATTGGTACACCTTCCAATGGAAGAGAACGGTCCGCAGCTAACAGTCATTCTAGATCAGCAAGCAACACTGTAGTACTTCCAGAACTTCTGATTCGTCAAATCTGTTCTTTCATTCAGCGACAAGGTGGGAGCTCAACTTCAGCCACAATAGTGGATCACTTCAAAGACAGGATACCTTCAAAAGATTTGCCTTTGTTCAAGAGTCTTCTCAAGGAGATAGCTTCATTGGAGAAAAACCCTAGTGGATCATATTGGGTTCTGAAGCCAGAATATCACGATCAATGATGTCCACTGAAGCCGTTCTTCTTGGAAATCTTCTTCTGTTTCACGATGGGACACTCATATTTGCTGAACTAACAGGAACACCACCCTCTGGACAACGTTTTTGATGTACAGGGAACATTACTTGGCCTTTTGTCATTCATTGCCACACACCAGGTGGTTAAAGTGAAGTATCTTCACAGTTTTGAGTAAATTTTTTCTGGCTTGGTGGGCGCTGTGATTGTTGGCATGTCGCAGGTTCTCATCTTCTCGTATAAATTCATTTTAAGTTGATTTAAGTGCGTCCGAAGATGGTTTATTGTGGTGCTCAGAGTTTTCATGTGATGAATATCATCATGTCGTGAGCAACGAATGATATTGGAAGTAATCTTCCGACTTACAAATTGTGAATTTATGTGGTGTAGAAAATGGAACTATGAGGGCTATTGTAAGATTAAAATTTTCAAAGTTGAAGGACACCATGAAGGGTGGGGTTAGGGATTTGAGATCTCTCAATATTCATTTGAAATATATATATAAAAAAAAAATCATTTCGCGTATTGTGTCTAAAATGAAAATTTCCATTTTTTATGATCCAACAATTTGTTTGAAAAAAAGAAATCTACTTTTATACGCTGTGGAGATTATTCACGAGCTTCTTTAATTAATATGACACATTTTTAGAAAAATGAAACAATTTTGTAATCAACAAACTAGATTATTTCTGAAATGCGTTGCGACACTATTAGTCCCGAGTAGTTTGAATCATCAATATTTATGAATGTAATGACTAAATGAATTTTTAATTAAACGAATATAAATAGATTTAGCAACAAATTAAAAAAAGAATAACAAGAATGCAAATTGGTTGTACGGACTGCACAAATGGGCCGGTTGGCCCGCTAACCAAATAGGACTGAAATACCTATTTATTGCCAAACCCTTTTGCTAAAGCCGCCAATTTCAAGGGTTGAAGCTGAAGCTCAACATATTTCCCAGATTAAGGTGGTTTTGAGTGTTGGTGAAGATGTATCTCCAATTTTACATCAACGATAACGGTGACAAAGTTTACACCACCAAGGTCTTCCTTTTCCCCCTTCGTTTTCTGTTCAATTTTCTTTTCATTTAATATGTGATTAATCGAATTTTTCTGGCGATTTTCTATGTGCAGAAGGAGTCACCGTTAGGGTTAGCGACAGAATCAGCCCATCCTGGTAAAATTTCCGATTCTGTAATTAATAGTGTGCGCTATTGTATCCTTTCATTCTCCTCATTGAGTTGGTGTGTGAGTAGACGTGGGAGGAGGGGGGTTAAATGAATTAATTTATTTTCTTTGACCATTGTTTTGTGAAATAGCATTGAACCGTGATGTTATTGGTATTGTGATGGAGACAAATTATAGTTGTAGATGATTCAGTGATCAATGACGACAAAGTATTCTATAGCCTGAAACCCCGTCACTGGTATAAGTGCAAGATTATATTTCATGATTGAATATGTACAATGTTTGGATCATGAATTTCAATCTTACAACTTAATCTTAGATGAAAAATCATATCATAATAAGTTATGAAGATAATCATATGATAATGAATTATAGCAATCGAACAACACCTTTTCGTTTTCTTGTGTGTACTATCTACTACTTGTATGCCAGAATCTCTTGGTGGAATTCTGGTTTCATCGTTGTGGACTCTAATTGCCAGCCATTTTACATGTTATTTAACTTGACTTACTGGGTAATCTTGTATTGTGAAAATCAAACTCATAAATTTGAACTGCTATTCGATGTCAGTACATCAGTAAGACTGAATGAAACTTGTTCTGAGTTTTGCGCTTATGTTCTGATTCTTCTCCTGCATGCAGCCCGCTTCTCCCCTGATGATAAATACTCGAGGCAGAGAATTCTTCTGAAGAAGCGCTTTGGTCTGCTTCCAACCCAAGGCCCTCCTCCCAAGTACTGAGTTTGCTAGCGAGATCCATCCCCTGTTGCAGTCTTGCAGATATGGTAAATGCTCAGAAATAGAGTGTGCTGTCTACATGGGCATATATTTGTAGGCTGTAACATTATCATGACTGAATTAATGTTTATCACTCCCTTTTAACAAGTTTATTATTAATACTGTCTTAGTCTTATGATCATGCCTTCTAGTTAGCCCGTTTCCTTTAATATATATCTTCACTGGAATTCTGTTTTAAGCTCTGCTTTGAAGTTTTTTGTGCAAGGAAATTGGGTTTTAGCTTTCACATGCAATACTCGAGCACAACTATAGTTTGTTACAAATGTCTTGTCATCTACTTTCATTATGTTTCAGTATCCCTATTAAAACTTTTATTTAATTTTCTTTGCACGTCGTTTGGTCTTAAATAAAACGTAGATTAATTGAGCTTTAATTCTGAGTGGGTTTTTTTTATAAAATTACATTCAATCTGGACGCGCTTAAATAAAACATAGATTAATCGTTTGTTGCGAACAAACCAATTAATCTTTCTCTGAAACTTTATAAATTTATACTACTATTATTGTCCAGTTTTAACTTTAAAAAGTATTAACAGCCGAATAATACGTCTGTAACGTTGATGGAGTTGTTTATGCGTATCGTTGATGCTTTGGAGCGTCGATATCTATGTTTCCGCTTCAGGCACGATGTGGTTGGCAAACCCGGCCACACCCTTATTTAAAAGTGCACGGCGACAATCAGGCAGTTGGCCTACGGAGGCGCGGCAGACATGTGGGATGAGTACCTCCACATCGGTGAGTCGACAGCCCTGAAATGTCTGAAGTATTTCTGTGAGGGCGTGATAAATATTTTCGGTGAGGAGTACCTTCGAAGCCCCCGAGATTGTCAGAATTTGATGCAGATGCACGGGGAGAAGCATGAGTTCCCCAGGATGTTAGGCAGCATAGATTGTATGCATTGGGAGTGGAAGAACTATTCGACTGCCTGGAAGGGGGTCTACACGACCGGCTACAAGTTAAAGAATCTCACGATGATCCTCGAGGCCGTAGCTGATTACCGGCTGTGGATCTGGCATGCGTATTTTGGTGTAGCCGGGTCGAACGACCTCAACGTCCTGAACTCGTCTCCCTTCTTCAACGAGAAGTGATGGTGATTGTGATTGGGAGAGACAGTGTTGTTGAGCTTGAGGATGGAGGATCGCGTGGGTGAACGTTGTGGCAAAGTTTCTTCAATCGAGCTCGCAATTCGCGCGTCTTCCCCTTGGATGGCCCCTTCGAACTCTCAAACCATATGTCCCAGCTGAAACCCCAACAATACCATCAATTTCTAACTTTCAACTTTTACAATCTCATAATATTGACTTTTATGTTTCAGTCCTCTTATTACTTGCATGCATACTTTTGCTAAACAAACTAAGACTCAATAAAATTGGACCCATTTTAGATAGGACTGAAAAGCGAACGTCATACCTCCAAACTCGTATATTTTTGGACTAATCATAATAGTATAATACTAGTAGATAAATAGAAATAGAAATAGAAATAGCTCATGCTCTTTTACGGGAAAATACTTTTACCTTTTTTTTTAATTCACACTTTTGTTACCTCCATACCTAAATCTATACACCTGTGGCCCATACTTTATATTTTCTTTACTTTTCTTCTTTTTTTCACACAAAAATTAAAAAATAATGTGAAGTATACTCCCTCATCCCGCTGTAAGCTAGGCACTCTTTTGGGCACGAAGTTTAAAAAATTACTATAAGAGTTTAGAGGAGAAAGAGTATGGTATGACAGAAAAAAGTAGAGTGGAGAGAATATAGTAGTTGGTAGAATCAAGTACTATAAAAGTGATTAAATTGTGCCTCTTCTATTGCGGGAAGATACGCAATAATCATACAATAAGATGCGGTGGAATATAGGAGTATTATAAAACCTAGTTATACGTTCCCTTACCATGGAAAATCTTATTTTACTTATTTGTTTCATTACCATGGAAAATCTTGTTTTACTTATTTTAATTTCCATACATTCCAGAACGTTCCATTACCATAATGATACTTTTTCTTGTAGGATTTGGTATCAATTTGTTTCCTTAAAACTTTTATTTTACAAATTAAGATTTCCAATACGTATTTTACTTATTTTTTTGGCATAATTTCGTTTTAATATATTCCTATTACCATAAATTATACAAACCTTCAATTATAAATACCATGTAATGAACTGTGAAAACATATTCGGTAAAATTATTACTATTAGTTTACAAAACCATAGGCGAAATGAAAATTCAAGGCATGGTTTAAGTAATTTTGATTTTGCAGTTGATATTGAATGCTAATTCTGTAAGAGTATTCAATATCAAAGATTTGAGGGCCTAATATTGTAATAAGCTCTCAAATCTTTGATATTGAATACTCTTACAGAATTAGCATTCAATATCAACTGCAAAACCAAAATTACTGACACCATGCCTTGAATTTTCATTTCGCCTATGGTTTTGTGATAGTCGATTTTGTAATGTACTACTAATATTGTATTTGTAATTGTTTATTATAAACTAAATTTTTATTAAATCTCTGAATGATAGTTGATTTCATGATGTACTAATAATATTCTAGTATTTGTAGTTATTTCTTACTCCACTATTTACTAAATTTTTGTTAAAGGTGTTGAAGCGAGCATGGAGTGAGGCCGTTAAATCAACAAAGACAAATCAAGTCTTGATCCCACGAGGGGATTGGAACTTGAGTCAGGCGATATTGTCGGGGCCGAACAAGGCCGCCAAGACTCCTATTTTCTCATTTCAATTTCATGATCCCAATGTACTGGATTATGATATCATTAATACAGATGCATAAATATTTTATGAAAGTTTTATTCTTTCGTTTTTTTTTCTTGTCGCCGAAACTATTTTTCTGCTTCAATAATTAGAATCTTAGTAGACATTTTTATTTTAAGAAACATTTATTGATTAAAATTGGAATTCGGCAATGCATTATGAACTTGTATCTGTATGGATTGTGTTCTTCAGCTGAGGGTGATTGTTTCCTTTTAACATTTTTAATTAGGACAGAATCCATTTTATTTGTATAGTTACTTGATAAAAACATCTGTTCCCTTCCTAGCGAATTAAGTGAGTTTAAAGCTCTCAATTAATAATTTCCAGATTCTGAAATAAGTATGAATTACTCTCTGAAATTGTAAATTTAATTCTCAAATGTAACATTTCCGTCAATTAGGGAGCGAATTAAGTGAGTTTAAAGCTCTCAATTAATAATTTCAGATTCTGAAATAAGTATGAATTACTCTCTGAAATTGTAAATTTAATTCTCAAATGTAACATTTCCGTCAATTAGGGTTTAACATAAGATGGAATATTAATATGAAAAATGTACTCACTTGAAAAATCAGCTGTTCTCACTGATTTACGAGTCTTGTCACGTCGAGTGTTTTCTTATAATGATTTACGAACATCGATTGCTTCTTTGATTTTAATGGAGACACTCAATGATTTCATACAAATATTATCATCTTCTAATAAATTGTCGTGTATTACATCAAAACTAAGTGTATAATAGAATGTTTTCGAGGCAAAGTGTGTTGAATGGATACAATGATACATTATTTCACCACAAAAACATGACATCTGGAAAAACCCAGTGTTGAAGTTTTTTAGGTTGGACACAGCCTAACATTAGACTCATCATATTTGTGTTGAAATAAAGATTTGCATAAAAATAATAACACTGAGATAATGATACATATTCCATTTGTTTCCGCTGTGTCCATTTCATTGATAAACACAGGGAACGAATTTCGTCCAATAAAAAAAATTCAAATCCTATGGTAAAAACATGTTCATGTTCGTTGCTGCTGAACATTAGTAGTAATATATATTGGTAAGACTAGGGGTGCATATATATTGCTAACTTAAGTTCCTAACGCTGCTAACTCATTAACGCAGTGTATTAAAAATATCAACACGATGACAATAAAATATCAACACATAATGTCAACACAGTATATTGAAATGTTAATAAAATTATGTGTTGATAGTTTAATGTCATCGTGTTGACATTTTTAATACACTGCGTCAATAAACTAACAGAGTTAGCAATTTAAAAAGTCAGCGATTGATCACACCCCAGTAGGACTATATATTAAATATTAAGTCTTAATGTATTCATTTTTCTATAACTTTAAATAAATATATAATTAACAAATCAAACTTTGATTTTTTTTTAAAATTAAAAATGGAAATAATAATTTTAATAAATTAAAATACAAAAGCAAACTTTTTCCACCTGACAATCTATATAATACGTGGATTATTTGTGACGACAAGAGATTACATATGTATATAAGTAAATAAATTATGAGTATTATTGATTAGAATTTAAAATGATGGGAAAGTCTTGACGTAATACGGAAGTGGGCTCCAACTTCTTACCCTTTGCACGTTGGGCTGAATTTAGATATGGGAATGGATTATCCACGTAATCCTCATTAGTAGTACTATTCCCAATTTTAAGATTATCTGGACTTGGTTAGTTGTTTGTAACTAATATGAAGCTATTGCAAGCATGCATCATAGAAAGTTTTGTTTTGTACTAAGGACTTATGAAATCTTATTTCTCACCTATCTATATAATCAAATTATACAGAATGTGGTCGCAAAAATGTTGGATGTCTTTCAATAATCAGATAATGCAATTAAAATGGTTGCAGAAGGATTTGTAATCAGGGTGTTGAGTATGTAATTAGGGAGTTGAGTGTATATCTATCTATCTATATGTTTCTTTGCATATGGAGTACTAGTTAAAAGTAAAAAAGAATTATAGAAGAAAAGTACTCTCTCCGTCCCCCATTAGCAGTCACAGTTTGACCGGGCACGAGTTTTAAGAAATGTAAAGAAAAATTGGTTGAAAAAGTTAGTGGAATATGGGACCCACTTTTTTATATTGGTTTTATAATAAAATGTGAGTGAAGTGAGTTAGTAAAATATGGGACCTATTACCATATATGATAAAAATGAAGTGTAACTCTTAATTGAGGACGGACCGAAATAAAAAAAGTGTGACTCTTAATCAGGGACGGAGGGAGTATAAGAGGACCTTATAGCATATAGATAATGTATCAGGTATATATAAATAGTATGTGTGAGGAATTGAGTCAACTAATTGATAACATCAGTCATGGAAAAGTATGCCTTTGTTGTAAGCAAGAAGTAACAACGCCGCTTGACAATAAAAAGGGAAATGATAAAGAAATTAAAACTTTACAATTTTGTCAAAAAAGAATGAAGTTTATCTGAAAAGCTGGCTCTCACCTTCTCGCATAAGTTTGATCAGATAAAATATTATCTTATCGACAACGGACACCAAATTTAATTAAATCTGGTTTTTATTTAGATTAAAAGGATTAAGAATCTATAAATAATTAACCTTACAATTGATATGGGAATTAAGAATTAGAAGATTGATACTGAAAGCAAGCTAGTTGTCAACTTCAATGGGGAATCTTGAGATAGTGAATGTAACCATAAAAGATTAAAAATGATAACATATCTATTTATTAATTAAATAATTTCCCCCACAATTCTGTATGCGACACCACGAATTATTTTGGTGACTTGGCAAAAGATTTGATATTTTTTGATTGGTGTATTTAATTACACTCCATATCATGTACAGTCAAATTTTGATGTTATAGGGAACAAAAATAAAATAGAATGTCATGTCATGTCAAGGTTATTCATAATATAGACACACGAACTATTTTCTAGCGATTTGTAATCTCTATACATGAACAAAATCTATTCGTCGACATTAATATTAATATTTGTCAAACCCATTAATTAACATTATTGTTCTTGCCACGCATTTTTATTTTCAGATGATCAGTATTATATTTCAAGGTTTAGAAATGACTGTGGGACGAGTGACGAAATTTTCAGAAAACATTAGAACATGAATAGGGGCGCGCGATGGACCTATAATCACGGGCTCCAATAAGTCAAATAAAATAATCAAATTATTTCATTAATTTATTTGACTTGTTAATTAGAATATAATACTACTACTATAATATAAATTTGGACACTTTAGTAAATTATTATACTATTGATATTTTATTTCACATGAACTGAGCTAGGGTTGTCAAAATGGATATCGGGTATTAGATACTCGATATCTGAACCCGAAATGTCGGGTAATTGGATATCCGATATCCGATTTTTCGGGTTTCGGGATCGAGTTCGGGTATAGGATTTTTGAATTATCGGGTATCGGACCCGATACCTGATCGGGTATATCCAAATTACCCGATTTTTTTTTAAAAAATTAAATTTTATAAATTATGTATTTATCTATTATTTAAATAATTAAATAATTAAATCTAGTCCCAAAATCTTTCACTCTTAAGTCATATTTAGGGTTATCATATGAATTTTGATGTTTATTATTGATGAATGATGGATGCTATAACTTATGAATTTTTTATTTCTAAAAATTTGTAGTAGTTTTTTTTTATCTTAATCGAACTAATTCAAGTTTTTATCAAATTCGAACTATTATAGGTTTGTATTTTTAAGACTTTGTAGTTAATTTTGTTAAAAAAATAAAATCAAAATTAAAATAAAAATCCAAAAATCCGGATTGGATACCCGAGTCGGGTATCTGGGTACCCGAAATTATTTTCGGATCGGGTATCGAGTATTAGATTTTGGGAAATTCAGGATCGGGTATCCGCGGGTACCCGATTTGACAGGCCTAAACTGAGCCATGTAAGGCACCCACAACGCATAGCGTAGGTGTCTCCATCTCGTCTCTCCAAGACGAGATGGCAGCGAGACAACGATGCAAGCTCTGTCTCGTCGCCATCTCGTGTCCGTCGCGTCCCGCATCTCATTCCGAAGAGGCGGCTGGCAAGACAGCTCTCCACGCGACGTGGCGAGTTGTGGTTCGTGCGTGACGCCCACTTTATATCCGTTAAAATTGATTTTTTTTAAAAAAATTTCAGAAAAAATTCAAAAATTGAAAAAATATATAAAAAAAATTCCAAAAATTATACTAGCCGTTTATAGCCGTTTTTTTGAAATTTGTAATTTCTTTTCAATTTTTTACAGCCACCAATCACTTCTATAAATACCAAATCATTCCCACAAATTATCCACCATAAAAAAACTCTTTATTCTCACTCAAACACTCTACATTCTTCATCTCAAAACATTTTTCTTCTCCCAAATTGAATCAATTCATGGATCCATTTGAGCAAATGGAGCACATTTGGGCAAAATTTGGCAACCAGTAGACGCACATGATCTTCATTAGACAACTCTTTCTTCTGCTTCTTTGCCTCCATTTTTTTAATGGTGTGTTTTTTTATTTTTTTATGATTTTAATTATGTGTTTTTATTTTTTATAGAATTTTAAATTGTAATTTTATTTTATTTAATGAAGTGTGATTTTTATTAATTGGATTTGTTGAAAATAAAAATAAAAAATGAAATCTATCTATACATATATAAAAGGGGAGTTTTGGGGGTATTTATGTAATTATAATTAGAATTTTAGGGGTATTTATGATATAGCCATTTAAGCTTAAAGCTATAATTTCTGATATCATAATCTAGCCATTTAAGAATAAAACCTATTACTACTATATAGACGTTGCCTTCCAAATTTTGTAACTGTAATGCCATGAAGATTTAAAATAAATTTAGCTTGACAGTTGCACTATTAAACTGCTAGAATTGTGTTAATAATAATTACGTTCATTTGTTCATACATGTATCATTCAGCTTTATAATTGATGCGGATATTACTATAATTATTATCATAATTTCTAAATTATTTATAAACGTGCATGAAGCCAAGAACGTGTAGTAACTGTTACTAATAGTTATAATATTGTATTAAATGGAAGGTGTGAAATGATTCAAAAAAATAACTCCCTACCGTTTAGAAAATTCTAATATTTTGCCTCCATTCAATCTTACACATGCAAATAAAGAGAAACCTACGTTAATAACAAATTTAATGTTAACCTAAGTGGAGAATTTGAAAAGTTTTAAAAGAGCCTCATAGTTCATTTTTTGCCCTATAAATATGACATTGGATCTACTCACACATGCCTACTTACCTTATACAGTTCAAACTTCATCTTTTTATTCTTTCCATGAGCGGCAAGGTTCATGGCATCATTCCACACCTTGCTCAATGATCTAGAACTAACGAAAACTGATTCGATTATCAAGGTTCGTTGTATCCATGTCTATGAAGTTACCGCTCCTAGAGCCAGAGAACCAATGTCGTGAGTTTAGTATGTGTACTTCACGATCGAATGGTATGTTGTTTTATGCTTTTTCGTTATGATTGTTTTTAGATGCTTCTTTGTTTTTAAATGTGTGCATAGCCGGATTGTAAAGGCTTCTCTGTTTTTAAATGAGCAGCAAAATGTTTTGGAAAATGATCCTAATTAGTACTTTTTGGGCTTATAAATATGTTGGGTTGTCCTTTATTTTAATACAACAAACGAGTCAATAGACAACCTTTTTATGTATAAACAGGAGAGCATGCGGTGATTGATAATGGAGAACTTGAGCTCGGCGAGAATGGATATGTGATCCAAGAAGATTGAGCCTTTGGAGACTAGCAAAGAGGCTAACACTGAAACTATATTTGCAATCCGAGAAGATGGATCCTTTGGATACTAGCAAATGAGGACAACTCCGCAACTGTATTTGCAATTGTTTATCTCTCTTATCTCCTTTTTTTTTCAATGGAAGGGAAGGGAAGGGAGAGAGATGATGTAGAAATGAGGATTGCGTTCATGCATTTGTTGTAGTGGTGGGTGCTATTATTTTTTTTCCTTCTTTTATTATTTTTTGTTTTTGATTATGTGTTTTAGTTGTCCTTTAACTTTTTTGTACATGCACCCAAAATATATTAATGATTTATTGGCACATGTACTGGGATTATATGTGGATGAACGTTCCTACTTATTTATTAATTATTTCAAAAAAAAAATATATTAAAAAATATATATTTTATATACATATATAAAAGGAGAGTGTTGGGAAAATTAAAAAAATAATGTCATTGTTGTTAATTTAAATGCATATTATAACAATAAAACTATATAATACTCCATATGACATGATATTTATAATAATGTTAGCTATTTTATAGTATTAGCATTGTGGTGTTTTTTATGTAATATTTAAATGTTAATTATATATTTAATATATTTTTATTTTAAAGTTAGTGAAATTTGTATTCAATTTTTAGTATATTTAATATATAAATACAATTAATAAACAAATTGTGTTAAATTATTTACTTTATGAAGTTGTTGTAGTTGGATATATCATGGGCTTAGAAAGAATTATTAAGGAGGTAGCTTAGCCGTTTAACATAAATACGATATCTAAAAACTGTTATAAAATTAGATGCACAAAATTAATGACAAATAATTTATTGATTGACAATTAATATTAATTAGTGCCAATTTCATTTTTAATTTTTGGAATTGAAGAGATTAATAAAAATAATGGTATTTAAATAATTAAACGCTTAATCATAATAATGTAAATGAAATAATGGTATTTAAATATATAAACAATATAGTACTACATGTTTTGAGCTTTTTTTCCTATTACAAGAAGATTGATTTGAGTAGTAAAAGTGAACTAAACGTTGATTGACTTGCAACTTTAGTGGCACAATCTTTTACATTGTTCTACTACGTTTCTACTTAGTTACGTTAATTGTACATTATAAGTTAAATGCACATATTAAATTATATGAATAAAATATAAATAATTTAATTTAATTTTCGGCTCCAATAAATAATACCATTGGATGAATAGATGCTTAAATGAATGCAAGCAAGATTTTTTTTGGTTTACCGTTCACATAGCCCTATTGTAAAGCACTTTCTTGATATGAGTATATAAACATATTTACAGCCAAGATTCGGGTAAAAAAACCTCTGCTATCAGTAAGGATTAGCAAGTAGGCCGACCCAATGTAATGGAATATATCAAATACAGATCTAAAACCTCCAAAATAGAATAAGTGATCAACAATGTAAAATTGAACTGTGATAGAGGGAGAATTTTATTGATATTTGGATCATTTGTTGGTCATGATGAGTATATTTTAAAGTTAAAGGTTTAGAATTTAGATTTCAATGTTTGGGTTTTTAGTGTATAGGGTCACTATATTGGGATGAAATAAAGCTCGACTAGAAAGTGTCTCACCAGTGCAATCTTAAATTATAGCTTTTGATAAATAATATCTTAAAATATCATTAGGAGAAGTGGTAATTATACATTCCTTAGGTTTTTTTTTTGTTTTGTGTGATGTAAATTTGCTTTATTTTTTAGTCTCACGGTCAGAGTTATTTTTCTATTTTGCAAAAATAATGTACAATATTATTTTTCACGTATTTATATTTTAGCTGAATCTCAACATGATCACATTAAAATGTCAACACAAATTTGTGGTGACATTTTAATAAAATGTGTTGACATTTAAATTTATGGAATTTTAAACGAATGCTTAAATGAATGCAAGCAAGTTTTTTTTTTGTTTACTGTTCACATAGCCCTATTGTAAAGCACTTTCTTGATATGGGTATATAAACAGATTTACCGCCAAGATTCAGGTAAAAAACATCTACTATCAGTAAGGATTAGCAAGTAGGCCGACCGAGTGTAATGGAGTATATCGAATACAGATCTAAAACCCCCAAAATAGAATAAGTGATCAATAAAGTAAAATTGAACTGTGATAGAGGGATAATTTTTATTGATATTTGGATCATTTATTGGCCATGGTGAGTATATTATAAAGTTAAGGGTTTAAGATTTAGATTTCAAGGTTTGGGTTTTTAGTGTATAGGGTCACTATATTGCGATGAAATGAAGCTCGACTAGAAAGTGTCTAACCAGTGTAATCTTAAATTATAGCTTTTGATAAATAATATCTTAAATCTCATTAGTAGAAGTGGTAATTATACATTCCTTAGGTTTTATTTGTTTTGTGTGATGTACATTTGCTTTATTTTTTAGTCTCATGGTCAGAGTTATTTTTCTATTTTACAAAAATAATGTACAATATTATTTTTACGTATTTATATCTTAGCCGAATCTCGACATGATCACATTAAAATGTCAATGTGTTGACATTTTAATAAACTGTGCTGACATTTAAATATCAATGTCAATATAATATATTAAAATATCAACTTAAGTTTGCGTTGACATTTCAGTATCGTCGTGTTGACATTTTAATACATTGCATTGATGAGTTAGCAAATTAGTAATTTAAGAAAAATTAACAACGGATTACACGCCTGTGGGTTGTGGTCATATTTATTAAAAATATGGAAATGTACATTGATTTTTTTTTTCAAACTTGCTATATCCACATATATTTTTTTTCTATATTTATGTACAGTTTTCAATATTATCATTATATAATACAGTGAAATTTTCTTATCTGAAATTTGTGACACAAATTATTATAAACTCATCATTTGTATATCACAACTTTATTTTAATAAAATTACTACTTTAATCGAATGTATCATTGATATTAATTATTAAATACTTTATAATTAAGACCTCATATAATTTTATTATTTAAAAAAATATTTCATATTTGAAGAGAATAAAGTGGACCATGCATAGTTAATTTGTTATTAATGTTATCATGTAAATTAATTTATAATCTTAAATCAATGTTTAAAATACCTTAGTCCGTGCATAGCACGGGTGTGATACTAGTTGAATGAATAGTTAAGAGATGGAGGGATGTAGGTGCTATCTCTTAGTTAAGAGATGAGTGAAAAAAGTACAGTGGGGCCCGTGAATAGTGAACAGATGAGGGGGTTAAGAGATGGATAAGAGATAGCGTTGTGGATGACCTAATATCATTGATTGAACATATAGTATTTATTTATGTGCATATCTATGTATTTGTGCATTGCGAACACATTTGTAGGAAACGATGATTATTTCTAGTAGCGCGCAAAATATTCTGGACGCAATGGGTTCTCGACATTATAGAAGTGCCCAACGACAATTACGTAGCTAGCTTACGAAGAGATGCCAGACCAATTAGATGACATAATGTTGCGGTCTCGACCAACCGCTATTTGGTGAAGAGATTTTTTCTCGTGGTCGTGGCGGCCTTTCATGATTCTTATTAGAGAAGGCCAACCACTATGGACGGCCAATTCTTGATGAATTTAAACGAGAGGATTTAGGGCTTTTCCAATATGCTCAATAACATCGACTGTGTGCACTGGGTATGGAAGAATCGTCTGACTATATGGAAAGATGTGTAAACCAATGACTACAAGGGCTAGCATGCGACCATCAACCTCGAAGGTGTTGCTAACCAGCGTCTTTGAGTCTGACATGCATTCTTTGGTAGCCAAGTCGAACAACGATGTCAACGTCCTCAACTGATTGCCTTTTCTCAATGTTGTTTACGCCGGTAGGGCCCCGAGTGTCAAATTAACGATCAATCGATGATGATACCATACGAAGTACTACTTGGCAGATGATATCTCGTGAAGTCGATTGCATGTCTAATGATCTAAAAAGGCATTATATGCAATGACATGAGGCTGAACGGAAGAATGTTGAGAGGACTCTCGGTGTGCTACAAGCGAGCTAGGCAATAAGTGAAAATGATTCATACGTGGTATCAATCATCACATCACATATATGCATGTATCTTAGTGCATAATAGCTCAGTCCATCTCAATTTCAATAAAATTAATATCGGTAGATTCCCCCTTACAACCAACTTCAATAAGATTTGGTTGCAAAATTGGTGCACATAACAATTGAAGTTTAATTAGGTGTTTAAAGCATACAAATTTTAGTATTTAATTATGAAATTTTAATTAATTAATTAATTAAAATAATTTTTAATTTCATTTAATTTTAATATTTGAATTATCAAGTAATTTATTTATTTTAAGCATTTTTTCAGTTCATTGTAATTTTAAAAAATATGTAAAATTAGACAATAATAAAAATAATGATAAAATTGAAAATTTGAGCTGTCTTTGAAATGTGGCTGATGTTGTAGCAGACACGAGAATTGCTTATTTGACAACAAAAATCGATTCTGAGCATGGAGGGCCTTAATTAGAACAAAGTTTTAACTGGCAAATTAATTAAAATCACAAATTTCGGGCCATTTCACAATTTTTTTCTCAATACTCCAAACTATATTGATTGAATGAGTGTCCTTACTTTTCGGAATCTTGTAATACATTGATCATTGCAGATCTGACTGAATATCTAAAATGAGAGTGTATATAAGCTCCACAAATGAAATACAGAGTACTATTTTATTGTATCGTGATGTAACATGAATAATATGCAACATATATATCTTATAAACTTGTGAAATCATATGCAAAATATACACATATACCTATATAGAAATATACTCAGCGAGAACGTGATGAAGTGATTTTTAGTCCTTGGAACGTAAAAATCTAAATGAATGTATTTTCGGATTCGAATCCTAGAGACGAAATTTGTATATTTTTCAATGCAATTAAATTAGTAATAATACAGTAACTTATACATTAAATGCATTGTTCACATATTCAAATAATAAAGAAATATTTTCTTTAAATAAAATAACATTCTGTCGACCTAATGAATCCATATATAATTATGAGTGAACTACAAAAATGGTCCCTGGACTATGGGTTTATCTCGTCCATAGTCCCTGGACTTTAAAAATATCGCCAGTAGTCCCTGGACTAAGGGTTTATCTCGATATTGGTTCTTTTGACCTTTTTTTTGTACGAAAATACCCTTTGATATTATTTTGGGGGTTTGGGCAATTTGGTCTTTTTACACTTTTAACATTTTAAATCTGATATTATTTCAGTTATGTACTAACTTTGATATTATTTCAAATTTATCATCCTTTTTCCCTTTTGCCATCCTTCACTTTGTTTCTTTATTTCAATATTAGATTTAATTTTACAAAATTTTAATTTTTAATTTTTAAATTTCAATAATTTTTTTTTAATTATAAAAATTATTAAATAACAAAAAATAATAGTTATAATCAATATTTGATAGTGTATAGTACTATGTAATCAATAAGGTATGACAACGCCTTAGTTTTAATCAATATTTAATACAATAGCTTTAATCATAAATAGATTATATAACACAATTTTTTCTGAAATAAATATGCATCTAATGTAAGACTAATATAATTTTCGTTTATTAATTTGAAAACAATCAAAATTTACTAGAAAATTTCAACAAAAATACTCATATATAAAATTTTTAGTAGGATAAAATTTTTAGTCAACTTCATAATATTTAATAACAAGCAATTATAATAACCGAACGGAGGCTAAATAGAATAACTCTTATTTTTCCATCATGATTAATATTATTTTCCTGTACTTCTTCAATTCAATTGAATATTAGTATTAAATAACAAAAATTAATAGTTTTAATCAATATTTATAGTGTCCATGAATTAATAGTTTTCATTAAAAAAATTTATTGATATTTAAAAATCTAAATATTAAATTTAATTTTATAAAATTAAATCTAATATTGAAATAAAAAAAAACAAATTCAGTGAAGGATAACAAAATGGAAGAAGAATGATAATTTTGAAATAATATCAAAGTTAGTACATAACTGAAATAATATCAGATTTAAAATGTTAAAAGTGTAAAAAGACCAAATTGCCCAAACCCCCTAAAATAATATCAAAGGGTATTTTCGTACCAAAAAAAGCCAAAAGGACCAGTTTCAAGATAAACCCTTAGTCCAGGGACTACTGACGATATTTTTAAAGTCCAGGAACTATAAGCGAGATAAACCCATAATCCAGGGACTAGTTTTATAGTTCACTCTATAATTATTTATATCAATCATACATTCAATTTCGATTCCGAACGTTATGTATCAAAAAGAGGGTTTCATTAGTAATTAATGCTATCTATCGTGATATGCTTGATATATTAATTACTGAATACTACTCCTAATTAGCAAGTTTAATGATCCGATTCTTAACTATACTACCCCGTAGCGATATGTATTGATGAAAATTGAAAAGGATAGGAACTTATAAAAAAGAAAAAAAATGAAGGGATAATATATATGTATACATTAGTGATTGGTTAAAAGGAAATGATTTAGTGTGAAAATGACAAGTGAGAAGGGGTCCCTTTAATTATGGTGAGTGTGGGCATGACTTATGGAGGTGAATAATCTCAAAATAGACTAAGGAGCATACAATTATTGGCTCCAATCTCAAGATGCCAAGGAATAAGAAGCCGTCACTCTTTCACCAACATCCCATGTACACATACATACTAATTTCACACATACTACCTAATTAACACACTCATACACAATCCACTAGGTGTAGTATATACTTCTAGCCATGGAATAATATTTTTATAGGAGGCCATAACAAATAAATAAATATTACTGTAAAAGTTAGAAGTTAAAGTAATTATGGATCATTAATCTATATAAAATAATGATGTTGTCATTAATTGATTTACTATCCAATCTCCAGAGTAAAAGTTAATCATGATCAATCAAAATTTATGAATATGATTCGATATTTAATACCATTATTCATGTACTTTTCACTACTATTTATAACTACGTAGTAAGTACAGCATATATTAAGAATACTGATATTGAGCATTGCATTATTCACTTAATTTTTTCTCCTCCAATTTTTAAGTTTTTCAAAGTATAACATCAAATTCAATTAATTTATGAATGAATTAAAAGAACTAAAAGTTTTATCAAAAATAGAAATTAAAAAATACATCTATAAGCATCCCAATTTGGCCTCGAGTATGTTGTTCTCATTTAACAAGTCTCCACACATGACGTTGTAGTACATCGCTAATACATTCTCAATGGATTATCGCATTTTCTCCTTGATTTCCTTCATCTTTCTAGACCTTCGCAACAAAAGATATGATCATTGGCTTCATTCTCCTTTCCCTTGTGCGTGGCTGCCTGCCACGTCGTGTAGTAGCGCACCTTCTCCTAAGCCTCGAGGAACTTTAAGGCCCATAATTGATAGAGATTATGCGCTTCTAATTTGATCAAATTGGTCTCACTCGAGTCGCTTTTCCACCACGACTAGACTTAGTTGTAGATGGTGCATAATTTCTAGACTTGTGGGTTAGCCATCTTGTAGTGGGTGCGAAGCACAAGAGTCAGTGTTTGTTACTTTGTCACATACATTATTGTATATATGTGGAATTGTCTATATAACGACATACCGTTTGAAGACAGATAGAGGTGTCCACGGTTCTAAAATTATTGGTACCCGTTTGAAAAATGTTGGAAATGTAATAGAACCATAAGGGGCTTCACAACTCCGGTTCAGAGTCGTGAACCACTAGTTTAGGTTCACAGGCCCACAGTTCTTGTCTGGTTTCTATTTTTTTTTCTTTTTCAAAAAAGCATTTTCTATGTTTTAACTTATACTTATAACTTAATAGTATTAATAATTTTGAACAATAGAATGCTTAAATTAAATGTGAAGCTAAGGCAACAAGAACAAAATTTGTGACTGTATTAATTTAAATTAATAATGAGAATTAGTTGGCAAAGGAGATATTCTAGTTGGCTGAATTGGGGATGACTTTTAGCAATTTAACCTTAAATGTTGAGTATTTATGCTATCGACAATCTTGACAAAGTTGGTCTAAATCTCAATGGGCTTATCCTAATGGGGAAGTCTCATTTTACAAGTCTAAAAACCTAGTTGTTGAAAATTTTAATTTTATAATAAAATTTGAACCTTTTATATTAGAAAACGCCCGTAAATGCCACGTGTCTCATTGTCATTGTCCAACGGACAATGCGGTGGCAGACAAGCTCATGAACGCATAGGCGTGTACGCTCACATGCTCTCAACTTTGCAAGCCCATGCTCGATGCTTCAGCGTTGAGCACGGTGCTACCAATGCTCTGAGTTTGATTGCTATCCAGACCCACTCCCCCAACAAACAAACACATGCTAAGACCTAAAATTAAACTAGTTTCCAATTTATATAAATAAATTAATTTTATTTAGATCAAATTAATTCATCAAAAGCGATTTGCGTCTGCACCCAACTTTACATGTAGTAGGTCGAAAATGGCAAAAAGACATACATTCTTGCAATGCATGTGATCCTTGCTACCCAATAAACAGATTGGATAAGGGTTGCCTGAAATGTGTTTTGTAATTTATATTGTGGTACAAAATAAGCCCTAACCTTATTTATGTTGGAATGAAATTATTGATGCTGTGTAGCATTTCACATCACATGCAGATCTAAGTTATACAATAACTATAGGCCACGTACGAGTCATCAAGTATGATGTTTACGGAGTACATATATAATTATATTCATGAAAAAATAGCAACATAATTAGCAAGTTCTGCCACATTCATGGTAACCTACTAATTAAACATGACTATAATTAATCATAATTATTTTGACTATTAATATTAATTTCCTGTACACTCCAAAATTAATTAGGTCATTAATAATTTTCATTTTATTGCCTTGGTTCATAGTTTCGACGGAATTCTGGGGACATATGTATTATATATTAAACAATCACCAAATTAATTATAGTATGACAGAATAAATGGACATTCACGAGTCATAGATAAATGATATCATGAAGAAATGGGTACATGCGTGAATAATTTTTCCTAGGATATCGAAAAATCATTTTTCTTGAGGTTTCTAGGATATGTATATATGGTGTAAAAACTGTCTATTCAACCAAAATAAATTAGGCAAAAGTATTAAGTTGCTTAATTAGGGCTATGAAAATGATTTAATGTGAACATTGACACAAACTAAGGAATATATCTGCTGATTAATTATAGATATGGGTCAGATGAGATAACTATAGTTAGTACATTAATTTTTCTCAGTCTGATCTGGATTAACTAGTATAGAATTATAGATATCTCAGCAAAATTATTGCTCATACAAATGTGTAAATGGTGTGTTTGAGTGAGGGAGAGAGAGGGAGAGTCATCGCTGTTGGAAAACTCCATATCAGAAACATTCTGAGGCCCACACTTTAGGTGATGTAGATTGAGATTTTAGCTTAAATGGACTTCTCTTCTTTCTATGATTAGCATTCTACATCATCACATCGCTTCATCCTCAATTATTTGGTACCAGGAATACATATATGCAATCATTATATTTATTTCATAAATACAAATGCCACTAATCAAATTAGCTGGTTCACATGGTAATAAATTTCTTAAGATAATCTCTTGTGGATAATATAAAAGAGTGCATAATGTTGGGTGCCACGTAAGGATTTTTTTTTAAATAAATTATAATAAAAATAACTTAATATACAATTTTGATTTATTTAAAAGTTAAAGAATACTAAATTTATCTATTAAAAAAATTCCTGTGTGAACAGTCAGTCTTATTTTCTACTTTGATTTATTCATTAAAATTAATTCCATTTTTATTTTTATCATCACTTTTTTTTCATTTTCTCTCTTCTATTTTAGATATATTTTCTCTCCTTTTTCTCGTAATTTACTAATTTGGTATTTAAATACTCCCTCCGTCCCATAAAGATTGTCCCATTTTTCCATTTCTGTCCGTCTCATAATATTTGTCTCATTTCACTTTTTATCATTTTTGGTAGTGGACCTCATATTCCACTAACCCATTCATATTCACATTTTATTATAAAATTAATATATAAAAGTAGGACTCACATTCCACTAACTTTTTCAACTCATTTTTCATTACATTTCTTAAAACTCGTATCCGGTCAAAGTGAGACAATCTTTATGGAACGGAGGGAGTATGTGTCATCCACGGCTGAAACTATATTTTCCAGAAAAAATAAATAAGAATATTCATGCAACGAATTTGCATTTTTTAATTAATGTACTGACTTGCACAGAATCGATCCTCTATTTAACGGAGGAGTAATAAAGCTGGGGAAGAGCTAAACCCCAACCAACTATTTTTTTTTTTTTTTTTAATGATCGTATTTTCATTTTTTGAATAAGTTGTTGTGATATAAATAACGGGAGCTAGGCCCCCCACCCAAGTATTATATGGGGCCCAAATATGTTGAACAATTTATTAAACATTTAAAAAAGTTACAAATCATTTTCTTACATTTATTCATATAATGCAACATAATATGGAAGCTTTTTTTGCAAATCCAATAGAGTCCCTCATTAATTGTGAGTATCAATACTTTAGTCTCTTTTCATAGACTTGTAATATGGAAGACTTATTTATAGTATATTGAGTCACATGAAAAATGACTCATGAAAAATGTGGAGTACCTACCCTATATTGAGTCACATGAAAAATGACTCTTCGAAATCTCAAACTCAACAATATTCCTCAAATCCGAATTTATTTGCAGCCTTGCAAAGTTGCAATACAACGGAAAAGAATAGTAGTAGTAGCATTTAATTACCTCTATAATATTTTATTTAGAAATATATATATGGATGATATTAATGAAGCATTAAATGTTGTTGAGGAGTGGGGTTGTTATGTCCTGTAGCAAATCTGGCTAAAAATAATTTGGAATTATCCTAGATTAGTTGGTTAAGCATTCTCTAACCTGATGCCTGATGTCCACATAAACACTAATTTCTTGTGAGTATGGTTTTCTATATAGCAGTAACTAACTTAAAGAAGCATCAACCCCTACAATAATTCAAAACTTATCTTGGATTTAATTTGTCATTCATCATTCATCAAATATAGTTACATATATACATACATAAACGCGTGACTTTGCCAACCTCCTTGTCTCCACCGCTCTCTAGAAAAACGGAAAAAGCTTGCTCGACCTTTTTCCCTCAAAAACCTACTTTTTTCTTGACAAAGAATCAACCTTTTTGTATTCATATATATAAATATACTCCATATATATTTCTACAACACACAAAACCACATAAAATTAATTGCTCCATCTTTCTTTCTTTCTTTCTCTCTCTAGTTAGAATGGGTCTGAGAGACATCGGGCATTCATTGCCACCAGGATTTAGGTTTTATCGGAGTGATGAAGAGCTGGTTTGCCATTATCTTCGAAAAAAGATTGCAAACGAGCAACTTCTTAGAGGCACTTTAGTTGAAATCGATCTTCATACTTGTGAGCCATGGCAGCTACCTGGTATGTCTATCACCTCTTCAGTTTTTTTTTTTTTTTTTTTTTGCTATTTTTTAGTCTAACCAATTTACCTATTAAAAATAGATACTCCATATCACTTCTTCTTCTTCTTCTTCTGTGAAAAATATATAAAAACAAAATATCAAAGTCGAAATTATACGGTGCATGCATTTTATCTCGTATTTTTTGAAAAGAACTACAATAAAAGCCAATCCAGAAATGAATATATCTGTCCGCCAATTAAATTGGGATTTTCTCAGCTTAAAGAGTTGGACACTGTGTAGTAATTAATGCTAAAGAATTTGCAGTCCTATTTCCGGATCTATGAGCATGTGAGAATCATTAATTTTTTTCAGGAACTTCCGAGTTTTTATTCTTTTACTTTTGGTATTTCAAAAGATTTAATAAATTGATATATTCATTCAATTTGAAGATTAATGACCTTAAACAATGATTTTAAAGTTGATCTCTTTCCTATTTTCGACAAGTTAATCAATTGTGAAAGGCTATTCTCTTTTTCAAGAAATATAAGTTCATAGAGCCGGACTGACAGTTTCTGTGCTTTCACTCTGGTTTGAATGCTTCTCGTTACTCTTTTAGTGATTTTTATATTAGAATAATAAATCAATTTTCGGAAAATATATCATTTCTTTTAAGGTAAGCTAGTGAAGAAATTAAATATTCCTTTCGGCTGTCGCTATCAAAATAATACTATTAGGAATGCAAAGTTTTATTTTACTGACGCAATAAATCATGTCGGTTATAAGTCGCGTACACTTGAAAAGAAATACATATACGTATTGACATGACATACAAGCGTATGTATATACATAAACGTACATACCTCCTCCGTCCCAAGGAAGATGACCTCTTTCTTGGGCGGTACGGGATTTTATGCAAATTTATTTTGTGTGTTGAGAGGAGAGAGTAAAGTAAGAGAGAGGGAATAAAGTAGAGATAAAAGTGTTTCCATTTTAAGTAATGAGTCATCTTAGTTTGGACAAACTAAAAAGGAAAGTGGGTCATCTTCAATGGGACGGAGGGAGTAATTTACTTTAATAAAGTTTGTGATGAAGCATGAATTATAGAGCTTGTAGGAGAAGCCAAGAACTGTCGATAACGACACTTATTTGTTGATTAAATTAATGTGAGTATTTGCTCTTGAGAATCTGTTATGATGATTCATAACTTTCATCACATTAAAAGAAACAACATATAATGATATATATATGAGGCTAATGTAGGATACTAGGTTTCCAATTCCATGTCCCAAACATAACTGGCACGTGTTGTACTTAAATTTAATTTTAAATGTTCTTGCAAGCTCTGAGTTTTTAACAATGTGGTGATTTTCAGATATGGCGAAATTGAACTCAAAGGAATGGTTCTTCTTTAGCTTCCGTGATCGGAAATATGCAACCGGATATAGGACCAACCGGGCCACAATCTCTGGCTACTGGAAGGCCACCGGCAAGGACCGGGCCGTGCTCGACCCGGTCAGCCAGGACATTGTGGGGATGAGAAAAACTCTAGTTTTTTACAAGAATAGGGCACCCAATGGGGTTAAAACTGGATGGATCATGCATGAATTTCGCCTTGAGAACCCTCATATGCCTCCTAAGGTTAGTAAATAATTTAATTTATTTTTATCTTATTAATTCTATCTAAAAAACTAACTTTGATATGAGATCCTCTATTTTATAGTACTTGAAATCTTAATTCTATCCCATTTTTTGGTATTTCACTCACGCAATGTTAGTTTTTCAAATTATTTTCTTCAATCTAAAGTTCTAGCATGTGTTTTTGTTTGATTTTACAAATATCAATTAGGATTTATAAATAGCGTTTAATTTCGTTTCACTATTACGATTGATTATTCTATAATTAGAATATATTTTCTGCATTCAGATTGCTTCAATTTTTATAAATGCTTGTTATCATAAAAAATATTATTTTTATTATATTTAATTTGAATCGTGGAAACTACTAGGAATTTGGATATAGAATCTGAATCGATATTATTACATTTACACCCAATTTTTTTTTCATGTTTTACTTTAATCTTAATAATAAACATGCGCAGGACACTGTTTCGAACAGAATAATCCATTTATTATAATTTAAGTATGCAAGAAATATTACGTTAGCACAAAGCTTGTCAAATACTAAAGGAATTGTACTTTAAATATTCTATGTCCACTTTCATGGGTGAAGAAAAATGTACTTACCTTATTTTTGCCAAAAAAAAAATCACATATTTAAGTTATGTGTAACAAATTTGCTAACCAAATTGATATTTTGTGGCATCATTCACAGGAAGACTGGGTATTATGCAGAGTATTTTATAAATCAAGTAGCAACCCACAAAATTTGTATGATCATTTTACAGCTGGTGACACTTCTCCTAATTTGGCTGCATCACCAACAAGTGAACATGCCTTGCTCAATAATGATGCTCATCAAAACATTATCACCTCTTTCTATCAACCCCAAAACCCTAACCTTAACCATAACCCTAGCACCTCCCTCGGCCTATCGCCCGAATATATGCATATGTGCCCGGATGAGCATGACAAGGATGTTGCGACTCATCCATTGGCCTCCAATCTTAATCACAGAATGATCGAGACCAAGTGCGAGGGTGACTATGGATTCTTGTTCGATATGAGCATAGACTACTCGAACGGTGTAGCCTCTTATCTGGAGGATGCTAGATTTGATAATGGCAGCAGCTCGGTTTTTATATGAATTATGTGTGAATATATATATGTATGTATGTAACATTTATTTATATACTTGATTCATCTAGTAAACTGGAGTAGATGTAGAATTAAGGGGCATTTGTGGATTTGTAATTAAGAATTTATGTGGTAGTTAGTATGTGATGTTTAGGTGAGGAAATATATATGAGTGAGATGTGTATATGTGTTTTAGAAAAAAAAAATGAATTGAATTTGTTAGGTTGTATTAGTTCTGAATTTGTAATTTGTGTCACTTGCTTTTGTTCGTACAAGTCTATCAGAATTTCCATTGATTCAATTAATGAGTGGGAGTACTTACTTGTTTATAACTTCATGTTGCTCCCATTTCAAATAAAGTAACAACACTGCTTATAAATTCTACTCCATATGTCTGTTGTAGCTCCTTAGTTATATATAGACTATAGTGAACAGAGAAAGCAGCATATATACTATACAGCACAAATTGATTTAAGCCATAATGAAATCAAACTAACCAATTAAAGGTCGAGCTTCGAAGTACTGTGTATACGTGTATATATTATATATACTTATATTAGGGTGTATTTGATAGATCGAAAAGTGAAGAAACGTCTTGTTATTTTAGTTTATCCAATGTTTGATAAGAAAAGCTAAGAAAACACATTTTTTAATTAAACTTCATCTTCTTACTATTTCTCTGTTTTAAGTACAGGATGCATGCCCCAATTAAATATCTAGGTGGAGCTACATAGGGGGAATATAATAGGCTATGCTCTGAGCAATTTATACTTTCATCTAATTAGGATTCTTATACCTTCTTTGTATAAAACACATCACATATCACAGTCCTTGAATAATTGGATTGGATAGTTATGATAAGCATAGTCGAGCTACATTGACTAAAAATAACTGAAAATCTACATTATTGGGACTAAAATGTTATACATTATCAGCTAAGATACATTATAAAACTAAAAATCAACATTAATCTTAACAAGATCCAATTAATGGGCTGACAAGTGTTTTGTGTTTTACATATATTTAGAGTTAGGATATTAATGTATCTTGTACATATATGTTATACATTCATAATATAAATTTATTCGGGTGCTAAAACAACTAATGTTGGTGTTGGTGTGTGTCTCATGTCTTTCTAAATTTTAATTTTTTACAAATTCATTCTTGTTTAGTTTTTTCTCCCTATTTTGATGCACGTCAGAAAATCTCTTTTTTTTTCCGTGTATATTTGTAACAATTATTAGTAAAATACTAAAATTACATTTGATTACAATCTTGATTATTTGATTGGCATTTTCGTAGTTTTAAAAGTAAAATGCACTGTTGGCTAAAAAAAATACTCCCTTTCTATTTACTTTTATTATTATATTATTATTAACCAAATTTTATATCTTGCAGCAGTATCGATTCAGAATTTCTAAAAAGTTATATTATCTGGTGGTCTGACTAATAGCCTGAAATCAAGACAAATAGTCACCTCACAATATATTCCCACCGAAAAAAGGTGGTAATATCAAAGTTGCACATATAAAATCTTGCAAACAAATCAACAAAGGTCTCATATTTCTGTTCCCATTCCAAACATTCTTTTGTGGGAAAAGAAACTTGAAAATTTGTAAAAAAGTGTCCCTAAACAAATTAGGCTCGCAAAGGAGAAATTATCTCCTGCGAGCCTAATTTGATGGCTTCCAAAACGATCCCCTTTGTATATTTGTTAATGATTTTGATGGCAAAGACAGATGTAGATGCCGTAATAGGCGTAAACTGGGGAAGGGAGAGTGCTCAAAGATTGGTACCATCACAAGTTGTGGATTTGTTGTTGCAAAATGGGGTGAAAGAGGCTCGAGTATACACAACCATGGTGGATTTATTGAAGGCCTTCGTCGGTAGTGGAATCGGTCTCTCGTTGACCGCCGGCGATCTAAACGTCCTCCAAGACTACAACCAATGCCTGAAATGGGTCCAGAGTAGAATGCCTTATTTCAACGACTCCAGCGTTAGGTAAAAAGAAAAAACACTAGTTAGTTAGTACTCCATTTTAATTTAACCTGGAAAACATAGATTTTTTTATTTATTTTATTTGCATGCAGACGGGTATACGTTGGACTCTATCCATTTATGATCGGATTGTCGAACAACAAAGCTGTACTGAAGCAAAGTATGAAAGTTATGTACAATTTACAAAAGGCATTGAATGATGCTGATTGGGGGCATCAAGTTAAGGCGATCTTCTCGCATGCTAGCACCGAGTTGAAGCCCAACATCACGAAGCCTTCAGACGCCGAGTTCATCGACGAGATCAAGCCGGAGATGGAGGAGACAATTCGCTTCCTCGAGCTGAACAACGCCCCGTTTGTGGTGGACATGATCCCGCCAATAGAAATGGAGACGTACAAGTTTGACCCGAGCTTCGCTTTCGTGGGGGAGTCGACCCAAGTCATCAAGGACGTGAACGGGGCCATCTACACAAACATCTTCGAGTTCATGCACGATGCCTATGTCTGGGCTCTCATCAAGCTCAAGGCGCCCAAACTCAAGATCATCGTCGGCCAAATTGGTTGGCCCAGCGACGGCTACGCCCGCGGTAATGCCTCCACCGTGGAGCGATTCTTCAAAGGCCTACTCCCATATGTGTCGAGCAACAAGGGGACCCCGCTCCGCCCTGGGGCCCCCATCGACACTTTTGTCCATTCACTTACTGACGAAAATAAAACGCCCAACAATTTCATGCGCCATTTCGGGATCTACCGCTCCAACGGGAAACCTAAATTCAAGATCGACCTGATGGGTTTAGGTCGGGATATTTACCCATCATCGGCCAAGGGGATCATGAGGATGCCAGAGAGGTGGTGCGTCTTCAATGGGAACCGGACAGACTACCCTATGGTGGAAAATCAACTCAAATACGCCTGCAAGAACAGTGATTGTAGTAGTGCATCACCGGGCAGTACTTGCGGCGACCTCAGTTTCAACCAGATGGTATCGTTTGCGTTCAACATGTATTTCCAGTTTCAATTTCAAGACGAGAGTGCTTGCCACTTTAACGGCCTAAGCTACATCACAGTCGATAATCCGTCAACGCCCAAGTGCATGTTCCCTATAGAAGTGGTCCGAGGCCAGCAAGAAAATTACTATTATCAACCAGTCCCCAAGGCCAAAGGAAACCATCAGAGCCCTAATTGTGTCGTCTCTCTGTTTTTGCTTTCACTATTGGGGGCATTGTTTTGGAACTGATATACATTACACATAGCATGGAAGTTTTGCATGTCTCGTCTGTTATTTCATCACATATGCAATGTGTAGAATGACATCATCATTATAAATGTATGTAATGTTTTTTGAAAAATATTCATAGCAATAAAAGGGAAAGTGAGAACCAATTTAATGCAGATTGTATGATAAGAAGGAACAGATATTTAATGAAAAGACAAGAGATGAAAATGGCCTTCTGTTTACCCAAACTCTTTGAAGATAGAACTGCAAAGATAAATCCTTAGGAGGTATCCCTGAAGAAAGGAGGAGGCAGAAGTCACCTTCATGTAAGTCGAGATGCCAGAACGAAAATGGCTTTCGCAAATGTGTGCCTGAATACAAGTAAGGTTCATATGTATGCACATAGTCACATAGATATACTGATCAAATGGAAGATCTGATTGTGTCTCCGACAATGCACAGGTATCAACAAGTACAACTAGCACCATGGAAAAGGAAATGTGCTTTAGAAATAAGTCTCAGCGGAATACTATCAAGAAATGTATGACATGTCATATGATGATAAAAAGATTAGGGGATACCATAATAAACATATAAAGCAAGATTGAAGAAAGGTTAAAAATACCATCAAATCCCTCGCCTTTTCTTGAAGAAAATCCATTGCTTCAGATAGTTGTGGTACGTGAATGCAGGAACGCGAGGCTTACGGAGCAGAGAATCCATCAACAACCCGTTTCAGAATAAACTTGAAAATGGAAGTACTTATATAATCCCTCACAAAGTTGAAACACAATCATTTTAGTTTCAGAATGGAAAAATTTGTACCTTTAAGATTCCAGCTTTGTGAGAAGCAATCTGATCTCCTGCAAGTCATTGTGAATACACATAAGGTGATGGCTATGTGTGAACAAACAGATGGACAATGAATATGAAATGAATAAGGCCGAAGCGAGCATTTCCATATGGTCCATGCCCAGCGGCCTTACACCACAGACAACAGGATTCTTGATCTGCAAAATTTATCACCAAAGGATATCAAAGTAACTAAACGCGAAACTAATTTACTACTATGTATACAAGAGTGAACAGTTAAGTTTTACGAAGTTGACTATGTCAGTATAAAAACCATTTAAAATAGAACACTTACAGCATTTGTTGAGTCCCTGACCCCCAAGGACAACTTCAATGATAGCAACATCTACCTACATGCACATGCACCTATTTAACAGTTAATTCAAAGATCTAACGTATGTATATATATGCTCCGAATACATTGGATACTATACAAGTCTTCAGATTTAAAATCTATAGGTATAGAGTAGTCGTGACTCGTGTGTGTATCTCATCTTTGTGTGTGTTTATGAAGGAGAAAGGGAGGGAGAAGAAAATTGAAATTGGATATTGATTTGGTACCTTATCACAAAATTATCCTTTTTTGAAGGCCAATACAGTAAGAAACTGGAAAAATGGAGGCGTAGGCAAGTAATCATATGTGATATTCTGCTGATAACAAAAATTTCTATAGTCTGGTCAGTCCAGAATTTCAAATTTATAAATGCCAACAAACAAACAACACATAAATATAGAATGTTATAGTAAATGAATTTGACATAAAGAGCCTTCCAAAAAAATTATATATCCACCCAAACACTTATAAGGTGAAGTCTATAGTTAGCTCCCGGCTCAAGGCCAGTGGCTTGGCAGGGGAAAATCACGACAACACGTAAATCTGCATCTTTTCAGAATTATATAGCTAGGGAGCTCTATTCAAGAGATCAAAATCAATGAATTCGAGAAAGAATACCTTCAGCTGGTTCCAACATTCCCAAAAGTAGTGGAGAAACTTTTCTTCAGATATATCCAGTCTATGAAGCCAGAAAGAAGAAGACAATGAGGAAACAGAAAAGTAGTGATTTCAAACAGAT
Source organism: Salvia hispanica (assembly GCF_029641045.1). NCBI lineage: Eukaryota > Viridiplantae > Streptophyta > Magnoliopsida > Lamiales > Lamiaceae > Salvia > Salvia hispanica. The sequence goes on from NC_142697.1 coordinate 17,524,552, forward strand.
GCAAACTTATACAATTACAATATCATAAGTATCCTTCGTCATCCCTAGGTCTCTGACAAGCTTGTTAGGACAATTCATAAATGCTAGTTATACGTAGTAATTTCTAGATCCAAATATTAGAAAAAGATGACATATCATCCTTCACTTCAATTTCAATACATCAAAAGGAGTTGAAGGGCTTATGGAGAATTTGAAACCAAATCGAAAAATGAATAAAAAAAATGTACCAAGTGTTACCTTAACATACATTTCCTTCCTTTCTAATTTGCTATATCTATTACTGATTGTTCGCACATCTACCTCCACAGTTGTATCATATGTAGGATGTATGTGGTCTGCATTTTCTGCAATCACTGTGTTCATCTCCATCTGTTCCTGAGCCAGTGATGAAAGCTCCCTCACTCAACCTGCAATGTTCGAAGAAACAACTTAAAAAACTACTCAGCAACAAACAGACAAGTATGAGCAAGATATCCAATTCTATGCATAACAGTTTAGAGCAAGTAAGCATATAAGTATAACTTTGAGACTAATTTGTTGAGAATGGAACCTTTTACTACTTCCTAATATGAAGTTGCTTATGTCAATCTAGAGTGAATGGTGAGCTCTTTTTTCTGGAAGCTTGAATCGTCAATCAAACCCCGGTGTCAGAAAAAGATTCTTATACTTGAGCATAGACCTACCAAATCCTAAGATGAAGAAGCTTTAAGTTTGCTGTGATATGAGAATTAATTCGAAACTGAATGAAAAAAGGGACTTCTCAATGAATCATTCCAAGCAGTATTATTCAAATTTAGCCAACTGAGATAGTGATACTATGAGTTGAAGAAAATGACAATCCTCACCTATAACTCAAGATTACAAAGAAAACAACTTGTTACTATTTCATACTCCAGAGTGCCTCTTCATTTGAACAAATAAATCAATACAATTATAGGTGACTCTAATTAAATAAGCTAGAAAGATTGCACACAATAAAGGATTTTTATGTGCTATTTCAACATAAGTCATAGTATCATACACATCCATAAACATTCAGATCAGACCACCATTTATCTAGTCCAGGAGTGAAAATCCCCACATTGCAATTGTACGATTGTGAGCATTTTCCCTCTCCACGGATTCATGAATCATACTGCTCTGTTCCGCATAAAAGTTGCCAGATTCAAAAATAACATCTGAAAACTGGGAAAATTCGACACTTCAAGTAAAAAAGTTAATACTACATAAAAGCTTCACTTTCAGAAATACTACATCGCCATAGATAGAGAACACAAACAAAAGGAAGGCGAAGGTAACTTAAATTGAATGAACAATGATCATCATTAGAATTTCAATTATATTTTGTCTCGGTCTTATTTCATTTTTTTTCTTTATTCCTTTTTTATTTTTTATCTCTAAGAATTTGATCTGTTTATTTTTCAAAAACTTTTGTGACCTCTCCTCTAAAATATAAAAATAACTAAAATGTATTAATTTTTTAGAATAATCAAGTCCTTATCTATTCGGGTTCGAAGTTAGTAATTGTTTTCTCTCTGCTAAAATTTTGAATTTCACATGACTTTCTCGATTAAATATATTTTTCACAAAATGTAACCAAAGAAAAATTAATTTTATAAGGTACTATCTAACAAAATCTCAATTGTACGTGTTTGGATCAAAAAATTTGTATTTTTTTTATCATGTTCCTATATATATTTGCGAACAACAATACTCTCCTTGTCCTATTTCAATTTGTGATCAACTTTGTATTTTTTCGGTATCCCTTTTCAAGTGATTGATTTTTTTTTGTGGCAAAAAATTAACACGTTATACTCTATGTTACTTTATTTTCTTTTAATTTTTTCTACTTTATCTCTCATATTTTATTCACTCAATTTAATCATATAAATATTATTTTTTAAAAATCTTGATGACTTATGGCAGGATTGAATGAGAATAATCATATTAATGTTACAGAGACCTGAATATTTTGCGCTAAAAAAATTCCGTTTTGCATTATAAACAGATATGCTCAGTTATGTCATCATTAGTTGAAAAAAATATGATAAAACTGCTACTAAAACATGTTCAATTATTAATTGATACGCTCAATAATATTGTTAGTATAAACATGTTTTACATTGTAAACTAATATGCTCAATTATGTCATCTTTAGTACTCCCTCGTCTCACAAAAATACACACTTTTTCCCTTTTAGTCCGTTTCACAAAAATATGCACTTCCTAATTTTGGAACTCTTTTCTCTCTAATGAGGTGAAACTCATTCTCCACTAAGAGCACTCCCAATGGTTTGGGGATAAACTCCCTTATTTCTCCCTAACTCCTGCCACATCAGCGCCACATCAGCACCAAAATTTATCCCCAGTTTTTAGCCAACTTTTAGCCAACCTCTGCAATGGTTTCTCCCTTATTTCTCCCTAACTCAACATTTCATTTTTATATCATCACTAATTTAATTGTTTTATTTTTATATATAATAAAGCTAGCTTATTTAATTTATAAGATAAAACAAATAATAGTAATAAAGTTCGTTGTATTAAACACGGGTACACATTACAACGAAGAAAATTAAAAAAAAAAAAAAGTACACGAATGGAAAAAAAAAATCAAAAAAAAAATTCAAAGAAAAAAAAATTCAAGGGCGGCGGGCGCGGTTTCTATTTGCCCACAATTCTTCGATGATATCGTGTTGTAGTGCTTGATGGGCCGAAAAAAAAAAAAATCAAAAAAAAAAAAAAAATTGATCATCGCCGAAAAATCGCCGAACAGCTCCCCACAGTGGCCGGCGATGATCCGGCGATAGCCCGGCGTTAAAACGCCGCTTGGCGTAAAATCGGTAGGAATTTCGCCGAAAAATCGCCGAACTCCTCCCAATGGCCGGCGATAAGTCGGCGATATCCGGCAAAAAATCGCCGGATTTTCGCCGTCGCCATTGGGAGTGCTCTAACAATACTTTATTTACTATTTCTCTCTACCTCTCTTTTATTTTACCAATTTTGCATTAAACTCGTGCCGAACCCAAAGTGCATATTCTCTGGGGATGAAAGGAATATATAAATATATATCAATTTCGAATATAAAACATATTAATTTTATATTCTCCTCTAACATTAATTCTGTGAGTTATTATGCATTTGGCAGCTTTTCGAAAATATATGAAACATGTTACCAAATATTATCATAAAATTTATTGGTTTAAACATATAGAATAATGACGTCATGAGATTATTAATAAGAGTACATTTAATTTTATACTACATTTATTTCTTTTTAAGCTATATGTTTTACACTACGACATTATAATTGATAGTTGAGCATATGTGTTTATGATGCAAAATATACCAGTAATTTTCAATGCAAATCATATCAGTTCTCTGTAATGCCATGGTCGCGCTCTGACTCTATTCGATTTGGAAAGGATCGTGTTGTTGTCGAGCGCATGTCCTGACCCGCAAAATAAGTGTTTAGTTCCAACTGCCATATGATTTTACCTAGGTTAGCACAATGGTAAGGTAGGTTGTTAGGCATTTCTTGGTCCAACCCTCTCAATGTTCGGATCTGTTTGGTGATTCCGCCATGCCTGAGTTTGTTTCTCTTTAGTGCACTAGTTATTCCCGGTGAGTGTTGCTAAATACTGATACTTTATCTCTCATATAAAATTAGAGATTCTTTCTATTTTGGTATGCCTCACAAAAATAGTATATTTATATTTTTGGTTACTTCTTTCTTTATAATAAGATGGGCCTCATTATCCACTAATATACACTAATATTTTTTTAATAATCTCTCTCATATTTAATCAATTATGCATTAAATTTATGACATCCCAAATGTTTCTATTTTTATGGGATGGATGAAGTATTTGAGAATTATAATCAAACTAGACAATTTTGAAAAGAACAAATTAAAGCAGCGTAAATGATTAACATGCAACTATTGTATTTACGTTTCAACAACAAACCCAAACTTATTAATTAATCTGTTAATTTAAGTTTCTCTATAAATCTAAAAACATAAATGGTAATTATTCTATAGGTTTACAAAATTCATATTAAATTGACATGTAGTTTTCCACCCACCTCTTAAAAGAGGGATCATAAGGGGGAGAGTTATCCACACTTATATAGAAAAGCTAAGATCATTACTAAGTCGATGTGGGACAAAAGTTAGAGGAGATAAAGAGATAAACTCCGTCATCGACTTGGGTCCTGCTCTGATACCATATTAGAAATGAGTCACTCATCTTTTAAAAGACCTCATAAGGGGAGGGTTATCCACACTTATATAGAGAAATTAGGCTCATCACCAAGTCGATGTGGGACAGAATTTAGAGAATTTTAACTTTACTCCTTATAATATCAAATTTTTGAATTGGTTATTATATTTGGAGACGTACGGCGAGATTTATAGATAGTCATTTGATAAATTGTGTATTGATAAAAGAGGTGGGGTCAGCTGCTATTGAAAAAAACGTAACTAATTAAATTGTTCACAGGGAGAGGAAAATTTCGACTCCATGGATATCGTATAGCTAGATCCATCGTCACGGTTAAATTAAAGTCTTTGCGCTTACCCCACATTAGGATAAAGTTTAGGGTTTAGAGTTTAGGGTTTAGGGTTCAGTTACATATCTTGACCAATAATATCCTAATATAGCTTGGGGTGCTTAAAAACAGTTCTCCGGTTCTCGATTAACCGAATCGAAACCAGAACCGACCAGTTAATTAAGGAATTCGATAATACCGGTTCGAACATTTTAAATAAAATTAGTTCGATTCGGAACTGGAACCGACTGGTTCCTGACCGGAAACTGGATTATAATTCAATTATATTTTTTTATAATTTAATTTACTAATAAATCTAATATAATTATATTAATTTTGGATTAAAGTAAAATAATTTGAAACATTGAGTGATTTTTAGATTTAAACAGTGTTAGATTTGCGAGTTCTGTTTTCTGAAGTATTTAAAATTTTTAAACCGTGATACTTTGAATCTATAATTATTTCCTCAATCCATTTTTTATGAACTAACTACAATGAGTAGGAAATGATAAGTTTATTTTTAATTTCCAAAATAACTTATACAAATACAATATCATTTCATATAATAGAAATTTAACTTTATAACAAATTTATGTAACAATTTATTTAACATACGATTTTAATCTGTTTGAATAATTTATTAATTGTTCCATTATGAACCAAAAAATCACAACAAGGTCAATTAGTATTGGAAACCCATTGAATATTTGTTTAGCCAAAAAAAGGAAAAATGGAATTCAATTTTAAAATAAAATTACTATATTTTAGAACTCCTATTTTTTTTATATAAAAATATTGCTAGCATAAACTAGTCTGACTTACTACACTTGGCATCACTCTTATCCATATATGAATATTATTGTATTGTTGGTTTGTAAATTTTATGTATTTATTTGAATTTTAAGGTATTATTTGTTATATTTCTAGATGTTGGATTATTATTTTTTTAGTATTGATCTATTTAAAATTATATATAAATTTTTCGGATTAAAATTACATATCGGTTCTGAAACTGGAACCGACTGGTTCTTAACTGGCCAGTTCCAAACCGAAACCGATCTGTTTCGGTTCCGGTTTTGGTTCTAGGATTTATGAAAATTTAAAATCGGTTAATCAATCAACCGATCTGATTAGAATCGGAATCGGCCGAATAAGTAAGCTACTTGTGAGTTGCGACTTGTGATACATAAATTGTAAACCATATGCTCCAAGGGAAGAAATTAAGGATTTCCACTTTTTTCCATTTCAAGTCAAAAGTAATCTTGCCAATCATATGCCAGTTGTCGGCAAGGTTCATTCTTTGTACAAAAATGAACCCTCTAAAATGGAACCAATTTTCATACACTAGTGAAATACATACTACATCAAACTAATTATATGTAATATTGTTATTATACATATGTAGCTATGTTTTTTCTCATAATGTAATTATTCGAATTTCAAATTTTTCAATTTTATTCATTGATAATATGAATTGGAATTTGGATTTTAACATATTGGCTGATTTTCCCCCAAAATAAAATATATTCTGATTTAGTCATATTTAGCAAGTACTCGCACTACTAAATACACTTATTACAATGAACTGTCGGTAAAGGAATGGTCACTGTATATACATTCACAAAATATTTTAAATGTATAGTACTATACATGCATGGATCATAACTAGCTCGATTACTTATCAAATTGACATGCATGCATCATTTTTAGACATGATCATCCAATAATCAAGATAATTTAACAATACTTTTCGGCCGGCGTCATACCAGGTGAAAGCATTTGACCAGAAATTAATAGCGAAAATTGCATTTGCTGTCTAATTATAACATAATTGTCGGCCAATTTTCATTTGAAGTGACAGCACTAAGGTTTAACAATTTTAGTAATCACTCACTTTTTTGTTTACTACTGTATTTAATTTATCTTTTAAACTTTTGCACTTGTGGGACTTGTTACTCCACCTGTACCGCCGTCCTATAAAAATAAAGATACTTTTATATTTCATCCGTTTCATAAAATTATTTCATTTCTTTTTATAGAAAGTTCTTCCAAACTTATTATCTATATATACAATTTATTTATAACTTATACTACTATGACCCACCATTAAACACTAATAATAATATGAGTCTCATTATCTACTAACACTATTTTAACTATCATTCTCTTCATCCCTCTTACTTTACCAATTATACATTAATTCTTGTGTCGTCCTAAATGTCCTTATTTTTTTTGGGACCGGGGGAGTATATGTTTTTTTAGGATAGAAACCATCTCTTAAAGTACACTAAAACTTAAAAAGGGACGGACAATCAGCTTCAATGGTACTCTAAAACCAATCATATTTTTGTTTTTAAGTGAAAAATATTACCTCCGTCTCTTAAAAATATAAACTATTTCCATGTTAGTCTAAACTTTCTAAATTTTTCTAAACTTTATAAATTTTTCTAAGCTTTCTAAACTATTTCCATTTTAGTCCGTCCCTACAATCCACTAACACTACTTCAATTACTTTTTCTCTTTCTTTCTCTTACTTGACCCTTTTTTTCTCTTTATATCTCTTACTTTACCAATTGTGCATTAAAATTCGTGCCGTTTCAAATGTTTCTATTTTTCAAATACAAAGGTAGTACTATCTATTCTTTGGTTTACACTAAAAATAAAATCAAAAACTTTTTCAAATTTTAAGTGAAAAATGCATAATATAGAGAATATTCTTTTAAGTTTAAATTTAGTGTATATAGTTGGAGTAAAATTATATTTGACGTGAAATTTACACTAAAATGAGTTTGAGTGCAAATGGTCGAAGATACTACGATGGAAAGTGGATCAAAATGTTTAGCAACTAATTGTGACCAACTTTTCAATCGATGCCCGGCCTATCCTGAGTTTGAGTGCAAATGGTCGAAGATACTACGATGGAAAGTGGATCAAAATGTTTAGCAACTAATTGTGACCAACTTTTCAATCGATGCCCGGCCTATATATATTGTATACGCAGTTTGTGTATTGAATATTGTCATGTATACAGTACGGAGAATATTAATCCTTGTTACAAGTGGACTTCATATTCCACTAACTCATTCCTACTCACATTTTATTATAAAACTAATAATTTAAAAGTAGGATCCACATTCCATCAACTTTTTCAACTCACTTTTCATTAGATTTGTTAAAACTCGTGCCGGGTCAAAGTATCCCAAATTATTTGGGACGGAGAGAGTAACTTACCGATGACTAGTAGATGAAAGAAGAGTGTTTCCTATTCAAGATTCCTCAAAATTAGTAAAAATTTGCGAACAAAAATGGAATATAATTTGTGCATATCTCAAAGTAATTGTTGTTGTTTGGATGATTTGTCTGATTCAATTATTATCCAACTAAAGGAAGTACTACTATTATTAGATAAAAATTCATGATATATAATAAATTCTGAATAGTAGTAGCATAATTATAATCGGGCGTCGGTGGTAGACCCGCTACAATAATTCAACACAGACTTAAAATTCGCAGAAATGCGAGTGCGTATTGCTACCAATAATCCCAACAAGAAAATCTGACGCGTTTATGAAATCGCAGAAATTTATGAGATTTGATGCATCATAATATTTCTACTATTCCAACAGCCTTTTTCGGACAGCAACTGTTTATGGACTTCAAACTGCAACAGTTTTTTTTTTTTTTTTTTCCCCAAATCAAAACCTCATATTCATAAGTGATCGTAAGCAACCCCCATAATCCAAACTTAGACATAAACTAAATATTAGTACTACTAATTCTAAAATTAAGATCTAGGTGATCATTAAGAAACAAATTAAAAGAAGCTAGGAAGGGGGAGGAGCCTCGCATGCTAATTAACTAACCGATCATAAAGCTTCACCCGGCGGCGGAACAGCCGTGTGCGGCAGCGGGCGCTTGCGCTTCTTCTTCTCGTAGCTGACACCCCTTGCCTTGGACTGCATATCGCGGACCTCGCGCAGGTAGAGGCGGACGGCCCTGGCGCCGAAAGGGTTGGTTTCAGGCTTGCCGCCGTTTTCCTCGTAGGCGGCGCGGAGGCGGCCTACGAGGGCGTCGAGGCTGCCCCAGGCCTGGCGGAGCGGGCAGGGGCAGGGGGCGGGGGGGACCGGGTGGCCGAAGAAGGGGCAGATGGGGTTGTGCACCTTCGTCTTCCCGAACTGGTCAAGGTAGCGGAGGAACTCTAGCACGTGGGCCCCGCTGCACCGGCTCAGCGAGAGAGGCGGCCGGTGGTTCTTTAGGTACTGCCCGAAGGTGTTCCAGTCGCGCCGCTTCTGATTCTCGTAGCGGCTCAGCGTCGCCGCGGATGAGGACGAGTTTGGATTGCTGTTGTTGCTGCTGTCCGAGTTGGGGCATTCCACATCCATAGCTGCGATAATGAATTTTATATGTCAGAAAAGGGGAAGACAGAAATAGAAGAAATTATTTTTAATGTTGCTAAAAATGAAGGTAGTAGCTGCTAGTTAGGGTTTTGTATATTTGGAAAGGGAGAGATTTGGGCTTTGGAATTCTTTTGCAGCATGAAATTAAGGTGAATCTATGTATGATTGAAGGGTGTGATGAAAGTGGAAGTATAGATAATACTTAAAAAAACAAAGCGGAAAGACGATAGTGGAGTTTCTTGAATGACATATTAGGAAATTGCTATTTTAGTGAGTGAAGGTGTGTCTGTTGATGAAGAGAGAGAGCATTTGATTGGGTAAATACTAAATAGTGGAAACAATGAATTCTTGTATGACTGCTTTGCTTGGGGTAGGTTTTGTCGATAAAGATATTTGGGTATCCCAATAATAATATAGTGCTCCCTCCATCCCCTATTAGGAGTCACTCTTTGATCGGGCACGGGTTTTAAGAAATGTAAAGAAAAGTTGGTTGAAAATGTTGGTGGAATGTGGGACCCATTTTTTAATATTGGTTTTATAATAAAATGTGAGTGAATTGAGTTAGTGGAATGTGGGACCTACTTACTATTTATGGTAAAAATGAAGTGTGACTCTTAATTGGGGACGAACCGAAATGGAAAAGTGTGACTCTTAATGGGGGTTGGGGAGAGTAATAATATGAGAAATAGCTGACCTATTAATTTTCTTCATAAATTGGGGAGGACTTAAAAGTGAGAGTGAGTTGTGGAAAAGTGGGAGAGGATGCAGAGGAGAAGTGGAGATGGGAGAGGTAGTGATCAGATGCGTAAGGAGGCACTAGAGGTGGCAAATCGTGCGTGTTGTGTCGTTATTGTGTCGACACGATAACGACACGATACAATAACAACAAACACGAATACGACCCGTTAAGAAAACTCCAAACACGAACACGACCCGCTATCCTCAGACACGAACACGACACGAACCACTTCGGGTCAACACGACACGATAACAACACATATATGACACGACACAATAACGACACTATAATAATAATATTATAATATATAAATATTATTTCTAATATTAAATTTTAAATTTTAATTTTAAAATTTTAAAATTTTAAAATAAATAAAATAATAATAATATTGTAATATATTAATCTTATTTCTTAATGTGTAACACGAACACGACACGACACGACACGAACGCGACACGAAGTTTTCGTGTCCTTATCGTGTCGACACGATAAGGACACGAACCCAATAAGCTTTGACACATACCCATTAATTTCGTGTGGGTTCATGTCGTGTTATCGTGTCGTGCCAAAAATTGTCAGCCTTATAAGGAGCCCTTGTAATATGTAGCATATCATTTCACTTTTCTAAATTTTAAGGTTATTTATATTTCGAGCATTTACAATGCGAGAGGATGTGGGCTCAAAGGGGCGCGGCGCGCTGCTCCCACATTGTGGAGGTCGAGGATAGGCGTGGGGACGGTCTAAGGCTTCTGGAGGGGCGTCGTGACAAGTGTCGGGACAGGCACGGCAGCGCGCGACGCTCATGTGGCTAGCGAGGCTGCGCCGAAATGGGGTGGTGAGGGGTGGGTAGGATTTTTCAATATTTGTTTTTCCTTTTTTGTATTTTTAATTTTTAAGTATTTGTAATTTATAATGTTTTAATAAAGTGCGTTTGTTTTGTATTTGAATTTTAGAAGTAAAATACTAATTAATAATACTCCATAAGTTAAATATTGTGGCATGATCAGGATGGGCGTGGGAAGACGGCGTACATTATGGGCGCGTTTGGTTGCTGTGATAGTATTGTTTGTGATAGTATTGACATATCTGATATTCAATGATTGTGTGATGAGATTTATATCAAGGTTGATGTTTGGTTGGTCTGCTAGCATCCCCCTTGATAAGTTCCATGGTGTTTGTTTGGTAATGAATAAACTACCGATACAAATAAGCATGACAAATATGTCCTCATAAAAATAATGTTTTGGCACATTTGTCCTTATAAACCCTATTTCTTTTTGAGAACTCTCATTTAAAAAGCCCGCCTACATCTTCCGCCAAAATTCACACGGCTCATCGATAATCAACTCCTTCGACGGCTGCTGCTCTGTTCCCTTCCGATAATCGGGCTTCCGTGGTTTCGTGTTGATCTACACAGGTATGTTCCGAAAGCTGTTGTCGTGTATTTGAGGTAGAATGCTTCGTATGTGCGTTTTATTATGTCCGATATGTTTGTCATCTGTGCAAATTTTGAAGTGCCTCTTCATACTGCAATCGACAATAGTCGTGTTGTCGGATTTGTGCCTGTTTTGATATCGTATTTTACAGTAGCTCCGAAGTGTTTCGTATAACTTAGGGTGTTCTGGGTCGTTTTGATACCATCGCACATTTGTCAAATTCCCTGATAATGTATGGGGTGCATTGTTGTGTTCTCTGTGTTCTCGGAGATGGGCTTGACATGTGTTGAATTCAATTAATCATTATTGATTCACCAATCTGATGTGATGAAGTTTTTGTCTTAATTGCTGACTAATTTTTTGATGCAACATTAGTCTTCTACCAAAGAGCCTTACTCTTGTGAAAAATGGCCTCCGAACAGATGGGTGGTAGTGATGATGAAGGTCTCCCCATACCAGAGGGTAATATTACTTCACATCAGTGGCATATGCTTGTGTTGTTGTGCTGACTATTGGTTGCAGGTAGCAATGAGGTTGGCAAAGGCAAGTCCATCAAATCGGACAGGTCAAGGCGCGTCTGGTCGGTGCGGGAGGAGGAGATCCTCATGGCAACATTGAAGGATTTGACAGCGAATGGATGGAAGTCCGGTAATGGCTATCGAGCTGGGTATTTAACTCGTATCAAGGAGGCGATCAAGCGTGAATTCCCAAAGACTAATATCCAACCTCACCCCCACATCTATTCGAAGATAACTACTTGGAGGCGAAACTATGGCTCCCTCAAGATGATGCTTAATTATAGTGGGATTGGCTTTAATTCAGATGGTCAGTACAAGATAGAATGTGACGATGAGCAGTGGACACAATTCGTTAAGGTTGGTGCTAGTTTAGTGACCATAACAATGCATCTGTAATAAGTTGGAAATGTGGTGATTATATTGAATTGTTTGTCAAGAGCCAGTTCCTACATATGTATGTAATAGTTGTGTTGATTACTTTGTGCAGAAAGATAGTAACGCAAGGTACATGAGGAACAAGTCTTGGCCTCAATTTGAAGACTGGAAAGAGGTATTTGGTCAAGATCGTGCTGATGGTGTGAAATGTGTTGATCTAGGCGATTCAGTTCGAACAATCTACGGAAATAAATTCGACTTGCCCGATGATGCGGGTACATCCCATACTATCACACTCGAGGAGCTATTCCCTGATGAAGTATTTCCCCCTGGTATTCTCCCAGAGATGATAGACGAGAGTCAATCTGCTACTGAGGGAGATGGGGCTGTAGCTGGGGCTGGTGAGGTGGCTGGGGCTGGTTCGAACTCAGGCGCTGGGAGTGGATCCAACTCAGGAGCTGGGGTTGGGGCAGGTTCTGGGTCAGGGGCTGGTACTGCCGCTGGCTCGGGGTCACGGCCTGCTGGTTCGGGAGCAGGGGCACGTGCTGCTACTGTGGCAGCTCCGAAGGTGTCGAAGAAAGTTGTTAGAAAAAGGAAGATGGATGACAAGCTTGACGGAGTCCTTGCACTAATGAGCCAAATTCACACCGACACAAATGACCGATTGAAAGAAATTTCATCTAGGATTGGTTATGACTTCGACCTTAGTACTAAGCGGACTGAAGTGTTTGAGCAACTCAAAGGCATCCCGGGCCTAACTTTGAAACAACAATTCTACATATCAAAGAAACTAGTGAAGGAGCCGGAGCTTATGGATCTGTTTCGGGGCTTGCCAGAGATTGCTCGAGGTGCCTTTGTCTTTGACCTACTGGAAATTGATCAGATGCTTTAGTCGAAGAAAGCATGAAGGTAACGTTCTCTGGGTACTTTATTTTGGATAACTAGATGGGAGCTTTTTTGTCAATGATACTTTTGAAGAGTTGTCTAAGCATTTACACATGGTGTTGGTATATGTTTGGTCACAACTCTCTTCTTTTGTATAATCTTTTGTATCTACTAAAACCATTCGAACCTTCTGTATTAGGGTGAATGTGTGCGATATTCTGTAAACTCCCAAACTTCTGGAACCCTTCATTTATTAACTCTATCTATTATCAGTGGGTATATTTTGATTATTTGTTTGATTATTTGTTTTGAAGCATTTGGTCATATGACTCCTATTCATAAGTACCATATCACAATCACTAGCAAGTAGCAACAATCTATTCTCAATTAATATACATATAATTTTCCTCTAACTTATCTTTAATTATTATTGACATGCAATGGATAAAAATACATATGTGTTGATTAATAAGATACACTCATGCTTTGCATGTATGAATTAAAAAAAATGCTTATAAATTTTGGTGTACTTGTGGAATTAAACACATATTTCAAAATATTATATGATTTCATAACGTGGCATCTTCAACACTATTTGATATTGAATTAATTACTTTTGCACACAATTATGTAGTTGTTTTTAATATGATCTGATTATTGCATTTTGATAACATCTTTTAGTTTACTTTATTTGACCAATAAATATGGCAATAAAATATACTCATTATACTTTTTTATTGATATGTGCAACACCGTCTATCACCAATTAAATATAGCCAAAAAAATGTATAAAACGTGTAGAAATAAATTAATTTGATTGATTTTTAGATAATACTTTTTTATATTACATATACGCCAAATTGGCTAATGCAACAAAATTGATTTGTTGAATTTTTAAATAATAATGTTTTATGATTGTACAACAAATTAGCAATTAAATGTTAATATTCCTAGTACAAATAAATTGATTTTATTGCCAATATGATATTAAATTTGTGTATAACGTGCACAAGGTAACTAGCACATATAAATCTGCTTTTACTTCCCGATAATTTTGCAAATTTTTAACCTCATAAAGACTAACTAATAGGGTTTAGGGATGAGATTTTATTCTATTTCCACTGAAATATCCAAACAATTATATTTTGTATGGACTCCTGTATTGGTATATGCTATAAAAACTTGTTTATTTATGAAGCAAGATCAAGCATACATTTGGCCGTATTTATAAAAGGAGAACTAATTGTCCTCATAAAATGAAAATGAGCTTAACGCAAATGATTGCATATCCATGGCCTCTTATGAAATTGAGAAGGAAAAATAATTGTTAGAAAAAGCAAGTTGCATTACAGTTCGCAAACATTATGTTTAAACACACAGCAAAACACAAACCCTATGAATATCCAAGAAATAAAATGCAAGAATTAATCGAAGACATCTGCACATCCTCGTTTACATGTTCTGTCTCTCCTCCCACATTGCTCTCGCCAAATCGTACCTTTTCCTATTCCACGCAGCTGACGGTTCCACACTGTTGATATGATCAACAGCAGCTTGCTCTTGATCCGTTTCATCTCCATCGTCGTCGTGGGTACCCAACTCCTCCTCGATCGGATCAACCTCCATCTGATCGCGAATGAAATTGTGAAGTAAGAAACAGGCTATAATCAAGCCTGTTTGCACCTCAATTGGATAGAAACTGGCTGAACGGAGTATACCCCATCGCATCTTCAACACCGCGAATGATCGCTCGATCACATTTCTAGCCTTGCTGTGTCTCAAGTTAAACAGCTCCTCAGGCGTTTGAGGTGCTTGGGTACCTCAAACGATACCGGACTCCTTTAAAAGGGGTCACAAAGCCTTCGGCATTCGGGTATGCATTATTATCACAAAGATAGTAACATCCTGTATCCGTGGATAGAAAAAGTGTACAATGAGCTTTCAAACAGTTAACTACATCGGCTAATCCTATATGCACCAGCAAGTATTGTATTGAATCAGAGCAACACCTTTTGGCACCTTGAGACCCAATGGTCTGGTTATTGCGTCACGCAATATCCTTGAATCCCCCGCAGATCCCTCCCATCCTGGTAGAATATAAACGAAGCGAAGATGCGGGTCACATACGGCTAGTGTGTTGGTTGTGATGTGACCTTTCCTGTTCCGATACCTTTCTGCGTCGGCAACAGGGACTCGTACATTGATATACGTTCCGTCTAAGGCACCTAAACACCCCTGCATTGGATTGATAATGTAATCAATGGGTTATATAAACTGTAGGACCGTAGAATTGAATAGCTTAAGCTGAATGGAAATAATATTCTAACCTTAAACCAACTCCAACGCTGGTCATTGCAACTGTCATCAATAGGACTTGGCTTAACCAAAAACAAGTTGTAAAGCATGAGCACACCAAGAAGGACAATATGTATATATCTCGACACAGTGTGGGACGACCGCATGAAGTCATACCCAACTATACGAGTTTTCTTATGGTGGGACAGAACACATAGGAACATGGCAACTTGTTCTTCAACAGTGACAAATTTTTGATCGATTAACCCTGCACGATCACGAAGTAGACGGCATAGTCGGCCAAACGTGTTCCTATCCATCCGTAAATTATCTACGCAGGCGCGATCTGTGAGACGGACTAGCCTATCTAACTGCTTCACATGAGCAGGAATTGAATCCAACATTTCGGTTGGATCATCAACGCACCAACGTTTGCGCTTGCGGGTATTTGGTCCAATTAGAGTGATGATGAAGGAAATCAACAACAAATTAATTTGAAGATTACTTAATAACTCCTCAAGCAAAATCAAAACGGTTGTCATCTCATCACGCCTCCGGCCAACCTGATCACGGAACACATAAAAACAATTGGTGTGAATCAATGACTAACATATAGAAATTCAAACACACGCGAATATCAGTTCCACGATATTCAGATCATCAAATACTCTGTGCAAATGCAGCACCAATGAATTCCCACAGAATGCAACACCAATGAAAACCCCCAACAAAATTCAGCACAATTGCAACACCTAATTCGCAGCTTTTATATGTTGCAATTTGCTAACCAAATGAAACCAATGCAACACAATGTAGAAGTATTAAACAAAGTTAAATCCAAATTCAACAAAGCAAAAAACATCTGAATTGGGAAGAAGTATATTTGCTCAAAACCTACAGGGTAATCGCAAATCTGAGCTTAAATTCATAACAATTGACATAAGTATATAATACCCAACCACATATGCACGGACATTTGCAACACATTTCTATTTAATAGGCAATGCAGTAGATTTCATTTTGCAAGCGTCGATGTAAATTCGCTGGGAATTTTGTGTACCTTGCGGAATTCGTCTTCACCGGGCATGGGTAATCACTTCAAAATCGAGCCCAGATAACGATTTCTCTGAGATTGGTCGACGACGCTGCAAAATCAAACAAAAATTGTAAAGCTACTAAAAAATGAATCGAATGTTCTTACAAAATCAAAAGGTTTCACAAAAACAATAGCCGACCCTTTTCTATCGATTGAGGCTAAAAATTGATGGAGTGAAGGGGTATAATGGTGACTTGGCCGAATTTGCACAAGCCGGCTTCACGAGATTGAGGTTTATCGGGGGGGAAGACCTGGTTAGGAATATACGGCGAAATGTAGTAGCTATCATAAATGTTTCCGGGTCATGATTTGTTTACCGGGTCTACTACATAGTATATCGGTACAACCAAATACCTGATATATGTCCGATAGGCGGCCCTATCAAGGCCTATCAGTACAACTAAACGCGCCCTATAGGAGTTGTGGTTTGAACTAGAAATGGAAGACAATGATAACGTAGTAAGAATCACGACCTGGGATAAGGGCTAGGGTGGTAAATGCCCTTTAATTATGCCCGATCCTTTTACATTATTCATGAATTGCACGTAAATGCAAATTTGGTAGTATAACATTACATGACTTTAGATTTATCAAGATTTTATTATGGCGAATTTTATTTAATCCATTACATCTGACATGGATATTTGAATTGACATGTCATTAACATGGAAATGACATGTCCGAAAATGGACTAGGTGACAATTTTATGAGTCAAGCGTCTATGTTTTTGCCTCTCTCGAGGGAGAAAGGGCGTTGTCGGAATTGCATTGTTTCCTGAATTAAATCATCATCAATTCATTGAACAAAAACAAAAATACAAAATCATATCATGAACTCCTCTCAAGCATTCTACCACACACCGCTATTTTTTTGCAAATTCATATCTACTTCCTCAAATCTCGCGCACGTAGGCAATTTACAGCCTTCCCTTCACGCCATCTCAAATTTTGAGGATTTTAATTTAGTGAAAAATTCAAAAGTTAGGGAATTGTCATATCAAATTTTGAATTTATGTGTGTATCATGAATAGTGTGATTTTTTTTTTTAATTTAAAGATCAATAGTTGTACATTTTAGACAGAGTGTATGCAGGGTCACTTTCGGAAGTCTTTTTCTTCTTATGATAATTACACATTGTTATGAAAATAATTAAAGTAAGATAGTGCATATATTTGACATCTAGTAAATGAGCTAGCATAGCAATTCGTCAACCTTGACTTAATCGGTGGGTCAGGTCACAATTTAATTACTCTGTATTCCCTCTGTTCCAAGGATGACCCCTTCCTCGGATGATACAGGATTTTATATAAATTTATTTTATGTGTTAAATAAGAAGAGTAAAGTAAGAGATATGGAATTAAATATAGATAAAAGGTGATTTCAGTTTTAGTAAGAAGTCCTCTTAATTGAGACAATCTAAAAATAAAAGTGGTCATCTTCAATTAGACGGAGTGGAGTACTCCCTCCGTCCAGGATAATTCAGGTCACTTTGACCGGGCACGTGTTTTAAGAATTGTAATGAAAAGTGGGTTGAAAAAGTTAGTAGAATGTGGGTCCTACCTTTATATATTAAGTTTTATAATAAAATGTGAGTAGGAATGAGTTAGTGGAATATGGGGTTCACTACCAAAAATAGTACTCCCTCCGTCCCGGAGTATTAGACTCACTTCTTTTGGGCACATGATTTAAGGAATTGATATTTAAATAGTTAAAGTGGAGAGAGTAAAGTATGAGAGAGGGAAAAAGTAGGGAGAGAAGAGAGAGAAAAGTAGGTGGAAAATAAAATAAGATAGATGTTTTTTGCTAAAAAAAGAAATGAGTCTAATATTTTGGGACATCCCAAAAAAGAAAGTTGGTTAGGACGGAGGGAGTAAAAGTGAAATGGGATAAATTATATAGGACGGACCAAAATGGAAAACTGAGACAAATTATCTGGGATAGAGGGAGTATTATTTTTAGAACATGTTGTATCACTATAAAGTGGATGAAAATGCAACAAAATTAGAGAACAATTTTTTATTTTATTTTATAATCATCTTCCTGTGCTCATGTCCCTCCCAAAACCACATGCCATGAACAAGTTGTCATTAGATTTTGCATCAATCTTGTTAGATCATTTCCAATCATTTATATCAAACTCAAATTTAAACTCATTTTTAAATATTCACGCCAATTAAATTTTAACACAATTTTAAAGTATAAATATATATATTCACATATTTTTATAGTAGCTCCATATTTGGTGTTTTTCCTTAGGAAAACGCAAAAATGTGTTTGATTTTGCAATATGATTGAAAAGGTCCTAATTAATGGAGTAACTATATATACTACTAATACATAATTTTACCGATTTTGCCATTATGTGACTTCTAAAGGCAGATATTCTTAGTAATTTTTTTGGGGGAGTATACAGCTTATTACGATGAATATGATATTTATTTTTAATGGAAATAAGCCTTGATCCTATCATAATTGGGATCGTGGTGAAATTGACTTAAATCACATTCTTACTAATACTAACTATGTTTGGCTCAAAAAATTGGCTTCATAGGATGCTCATATTTTTAGGCTTTATAACTCAACGTCTTTACATTATTACGTATAGTGCAATAAATACTAGAATTAATTGCTGGTAATAATTAATTCGAAGTTTACATTTAACTTGTACCTTTCATCTAAGCTTTAAAACGTTGTAATAATCACCTTTCCATTTTGCAATTACCGGATGTCATTTTTTTTTTCACCAGTAGAACCACATCATTTTAGGAGGAAGATACCCCGCTTGCCTTTATGGATGAAGAAATGGAGTACTCCCTCCATTCTTTAAATTTTGTCATGCTTTGACCGGATACAGATTTTAAAAAATATAACAGAAAGTGAGTTGAAAAAGTTAGTGGAATGTAAGTCTTATTTTACATATTAATTTGTTTTAAAATAAAATGTGAGTGATAATGAATTAGTGGAATATGAGATCAACTGTTAAAATGGTAAAAAGTGAAATATGATAAATTTTGTGGACCGATATAAATGAGAAAATGCCACAACTTTCAGGACAGAGAGAGTATAAAATTTATGTAACCGCTAAATATCATTTTCATTGGAGCCAATAGGCGATAGGTATATTGATTGCACACCATTGGGTACTCTACCCTTAGATCCATCCATATCTAGACCAATATGTAACTTTCGAACATTAACTTTACCTATGAATACACATTATGAATATGGATATATAGTCATAATCACACATGTGGTAATCCATGCAATTGTATATACTATATGAAACTTCAAATCAAATGCGATATATGCATATGTCATCTTCCAATGAAATCAATAAGATCTTTCTCTCTAGTCATGGATTGTCATAATCATGCGTGATGTTTTAAGGCCAACCGCATATCTATCTCTAATCCGTCTCTTAACCGTCTCATCTCTTCACTATTCATAGGCCCCACTTTACTTTTCAGCTCATCTCTTAACTAAGAGATAACACCTGCATTCCTCCATCTCTTAACCATCTCATCCCTTAACTATTCATTCAATTTCATTTTTTATTTATATTTCCAACAAATTCAATTAATAAAAACACACTTCATTAAATACAATAAAATTACAATTTAAATACCTAAAAAAATAAAAAAGACATAATTTAAAAAACTAAAAATTATAAATTGCACACTTAAACTCATATAAAAAAAATGGAGGCAAAGAAGCAGAAGAAGGAGTTCTCTAGTGACTATTATCTAACGGTTGCCAAATTTTGCTCAAATGTGCTCCATTAGATCCTCCTGGAGTTGGGCGTGGGCGGTAGAATCACGTGTCCTTGCCCGAATAGACAACCGCTCTTGCAAAGACGGATGCACTCCCGTTCGAGGCGGACTACTTGCGGTTGAACTTCCCGGGGTTTCAGGGTCGAACCAATTTCCCGCCTCAGGTCCTTCGTCGGCGACAATCATGTTGTGCAAGATTATGCATGTATACATGATGTCGACCATATTCTCCATAAACCACTGTCGAGCCGGGGCTTTGATAATGTTGAATCGAGCTTGGAGAACCCCGAACGCTCTCTCCACATCCTTGCGAGCAGCCTCTTGCTTCTGCGCAAAAAGAGACTGCTTTTCGTTCGCAGGCCTGTTGAACGTCTTCACGAAGGTTGGCCACTTCGGATAGATGCCGTCGGTAAGATAGTACCCCATTTTATACTGGCGATTGTTAGCGATGAAGTTGATGGCCGACGCTTTACCATTCAGAACTTCAACGAAGAGGTCGGAATTGTTGAGCATGTTGACATCGTTGTTCGAGCCGGGGACCCCGAAATACGCATGCCAAATTGATAAGGCTAATTTCATGCATCGGTTATATGGTGAAAAGCGTTACAATTTGCTGGGTCTAACACGTTTCCTAAGCCAGGTGTGTGATAAAATCGCTAGATCGAGGGAATGCTGAAGGGAGCAGTCTAGCGAAAGAATGAAGTGAAGTGAGCAGAATTCAAAGGAAAAGAAGGCGTGACGGAGGGATTCAGTAGCTGAGGGCAACAATGTCTATCTATACCTCGCTGGGCCCCACTCCAACGCCTATAAATAGAAGAGCATGCAGCGCACAAATCATCACTTTTTTATCACTCTTTTTTGCTCTCTTTTAGCTCACACACATAACACACACTTGGGAATGGGAGATCTGGGGTAGTTTGGGTCACGAAGGGGTTCATTTCTTTAGAAAGTTTCAGTGCAACACCGTCCGCGTGTGGGCGAAGATACAATCTCTTTAAATTTCAGTTGTTTTTGCACTTTTGCGGTTGAACTTCACTTTTGGGAGTCGACTTGGCTGTTGATGTTACTTGTTATCCTTTCGCTTCTGTTGGTTTGCGTTTAATTGTGATATTTCAAGTTGATTTACGTAGATCTTACTGCTGAGAGTTTATTTTGACTAGTTATATGCCGATCTCTGTTTTATTTTGATGCTGTGGTACTCGATCTGGGAATTTGGTGATAGATCTGTGGTTTGTTGACTGATTGGAGGTTGTTGTTGAAATCTGAAGTGATGAAGTGTTTCTGTTGGTTGGAGTTTGTTTCGGACGCTTGGATCCGGAGTGGATTTAGCGTCTAAGGTTGGATTCACAGTGAGGAGATTAAGTTGCGCATGAATTTGAGTTTTCAGTTTGCTTTATGTTTTACTTCGTCTAGCATCCTTAGATCTGTTGAGTTCTTGTTGTTTTGCATCTAATTGGTTTAGATTTAGTCTGCTCTGCTCTAATTTCGTTCATGTTGATTTTCTTATGAGTTTTTACGCAATTTGGTTGAAGAAGATGATGTCGCTGTTAGTTAGTACCCGAGTTAGTTATTCTGCCAGCTTTTCGTCCGTACTCTACTTTTTCAGTCATGGTCTCCACAGTCAGTTTGTTTCCCCAGTCTAGGTAATTAGAGTAGTTTTTTTTTTCTTTTTAGATCTAGTGATTGTGCGGTTAATTTTCCTTGCATAGTTTTCTTTGTTGCTTCGCCTAGGTCTAGTTGTTAGCGCAGCCGTTTTAAAAATCTCAAGTCAAGTTTATTTTTGTCCTCAACCCAAGAAAAATGCGTGGCAGCAGCCAACACCAAAAACAAGTCCAAATCCTTGAACATGATTATGACGCATCCTTCTCTGTGGGATCGATCCCTACTTCCCTATACTAGGTTTAGTAAAGTGGTTGAGGGTTTATGAAAGAGTGCTCTGTGTGTCCGACGACCAGGATTTCCTACGACCAACGAGTTCCTAGACCGCGTGATCTAGTGAATTTGCTGGACCAAGGGAACCTGTTAATTTCCTTCTGTGCGCACCGTGAACACGACAAAGAAATAGTACTTTCACAAATCCATAGCCGGTAGTCGGCGACGGCCTCGAGTATAACGGTGGGGTGGGTTCCTTTGTGGGCGCTCGTGTATGACCCCCTCAACGCCACAGGGCAATTCTTCTATTGCCAATGCATGCAATCGACACTCCCGAGCATCCCGGGGAATCCATGCACTTGTTCGTGAAGTTGGAGCAGAAACTGACAATTTGCGGTGGTTGGCTTCTTCAGAAATTCGTCGGTGAAGGCTGCCCGGACGCCTTTGCAGAAGTTCAACAAACAAAGTCTCCCAGTGGATTCTCCGACGTGCAGGTATTCGTCGAACGAATCCGACGTTTGTCCAGTAGCAAGCTGACGGATTGCTGCACTACATTTCTGGAGCGTCGTGTGGCTAGGACGACCAACAGCGTCGAACCCTTCTCTGAAGTACTCTTCCCGTCCCGCCAATGTATTCGCGATATGCAAAAATAGCGTGCGTGACATACGGAAACGCGACGGAAGTAGATATCTCCCCATACCGGGTTCGGACTGAAGTAATCACGTTCCAACCTTGCGGCGGCTTCCTCCCGGTTAAGATGGATGTAAGTTCGGGGTCGCCTTTGAGGAGGCGCGGCGACTTCCTCCTCCCTACGTCGATCTTCTTCTAGCGATTCTTCCATTATTTGACGCATTTGCTCAAATGGATCCATAATGGATTAAATTTGGGAGAAGAAAAAAATAAAGGACTGATTTTATAGAAGTGATTGGAGAGGAAATAAAGAGAGATGAGAGAATAATAGATGTGTGTTGTGTGTAAAATGGAGAATGAGAAGAGTATTTATAGAATAAAAAATAAAAAATAATTTTTTTTTAAAATATGACCGTTGAACGGTCATATTACCGTTTTTTTTTTTAAAAAAAATTTTGAAAAATTAATTTTAAAAAAATGAATTATGACGTCATAATTCCGCCGCCCACTCGCGGATCGGCGAGTGGGCGTCACGCCATCCGCCAGCGCGCACCACATGTCTCGCCAGCTCGTCTCGTCGGGACGAGACGGATCCCACATCGCTGTCTCGATGCCGTCTCGTCTCGTCGAAACGAGATCGAAACAGCGTGCGCGATGCGGATGCCCTAAGCATGTATCTTGATATCAAATGGCAAACTAAGTGAACTATATACTATACACCCACGTCCATTTTTATATTGTTTAATTTGTTCCTGTTTTATCTATGAAATGGCTCTTTAGCTAATTATACGTGAATTAGTGTATTATTTTTATACTCATATTGGAAGGGTGCCAATGTTAATCTTGATCAGCTAGTAATCTTTTTCATGTTTAAAAAAAAAACATATATCTATACCATAAACTCATAATAATTCGGATATTTTTCTGCTATAGGGTCATGATTCGACAAACCGTTTCGTAATATCTGCACCTAACTTTGATGAAATGCATGGTACTGGTACATATTGATATCAGCTAAATTTGGACAAAAGATTTGGGAAAGCAGTAATTGCATATGTTTTAGAATTGATATTATGAAAGCTGCAATTTCATATAAGTTGTGCTATTTAATCAACCATTTATTATATGCCAAACAACCTAATCTGTCTACCTACCTCCGAACTAGTGTCACCTATATAAAAATACTATTTCGACCAACATAATTAGTTTTGCAGAATAAGAAAATGCATCAATTTTATTTGCAAAATATAATTCATATGCATTTGTTCCTATTCCGGAAGGAATATAGTTTTCATATCATTTTAGTAAACAAGAAGTTTAAATCTGATTCAAGTGAACTATAATTTTGGAGTTTGGGCATTCAAAAAAGAGAATAAATGAGTAATTTGATGAGAGGGAATGATATTTATCTAAAGACCTTAATACCTTTTTTGGAGGGAAAATGGAACTGAGGTGTCTTCTATCTAAAACATTTTTTTAAGGCAAAATAATTGGACAAATAATAGCCAAATAAAATGCTAACTTCTTGAAAAAGTTTTAAAACACATTTAAATAGTGCACTACCATTATTTTTTTTATAATTAAGTTATAAAATTTATATATTAATTAGCCTTATATTTGAGTTAAATTGGAATTGTGCTAGAGAGTTTAGTTTGCCTTCCATTTATTTAGGTTAAAATTGAAATTTAATCATTTATAGCAATACTTTTCTCCGAATTAATTCACAAGCTAAACGACAACACATATATGTAATGCTTACAATTTTCATCCTATATTTACTCAATTAAAGTTTTTAATTCTTATATTTTAATTCTCCCCTAATTAAACAATCTACTAAGTTTATAGATTAAACTAAGGAATAAGATGAAATTATATATATTTGAAATTAAATCTAACTTATAAAGTTTGTATAACTTCTTGATCATCTCAGGGTATGCACGGGCGGGAAAGATGAAACTTGCTCTTTATTTTTTTTCCAGAAAATGCCTTAGAAGAATCAAGTTTCTTGGAATACTATGATAGCTGGATATGAAAAGAATGGAGGCATCAAACAAGCAGTAGAACTGTTTCTTTGTATGCAGGCGGAAGGAGAGAAACCAGACATACATACTTTGTCTTCCCTTCTTAGCATTTGTGCTGAATGTGCAGCCCAGTTTACAGGTATGCAAGTTCATCAGTTGGTGACAAAGATAGTTATACCAGATAACCCTTTATATAACTCTCTCATTACCATGTATGCGAAATGTGGGGCTATATCCGAAGCCAGGACAGTATTCGATGAGATGAAATCTCAAAAGAATGTTTCTCTTGGAATGCTATGATTGGAGGGTATGCATCACATGGGTCAAGGGAGGCATTGGAACTTTTTGAATCAGTGAAGTGCTTTAAAGTGTAACCAACATATATCACATTCATTTCAGTTTTGAGTGTGTGTGCACACGGTGGTCTAGTGGAAGAAGGCAAGTCGTATTTCAAATCCATGTTTGAAGATTTTGGAATTAAACCAAGAGTAAAACATTTTTCGTCTCTTGTGGATGTGGTTAGTAGGCACGGGAAGCTTGAGGAGGCAATGGATATCATTAATAGCATGCTAGTTGAACCGAACAAGGCTGTCTGGGGGCACTTATGGGTGCTTGCAGAATGCACAACAATGTGGAGCTGGCAAGAATCGCAGCTCAAGCATTGATGAAGCAGGAGCCAGAGAGCTCTAGCCCTTATGTCTTGTTGTACAATATGTTTGCTGACACTGAAAGATGGAATGAAACAGATGAAATCAGGATGGTTATGGAAAAGAACAACTTTAAAAAGTCACGTGGTTATAGCAGGATAGATTCTAGTTAATCGCCATAGTTGTGCTCCGTTTGGACACTATCATGGAAGCATAGGGATTACCATGCATGTATTTTATTTACCTTTCACCTGTAGTTCCACCATGTGTATGTAACTGAATATGTTTTAGTAGCCATCACCTGTACAACCCTCATTGTTGTGATTTACCTTTGGGAGTGAGATATCATACCACTTGATAATGCATATAACACTTCAAAGTAAGTTCCACGGAGCGAAGCACTCTCTCTCTCTCTCTCTCACACACACACAACACACACATAGAGATATACTAGATCGGAGACATTCTTCAAAGAGGTGTTGAAGATTACCATTAGTTTGAGGATAGTTTTGGTTGTCTTTCATGTTTATTCTTAGAGATTTTTTTCCAAAGTTGAGTAGATGTAGGATTCTTTTCCAGAGCCATCAAACAATACGAAATCGAGGAGTACCCGCTTCATATCAAAAAAGGGGACATGACTTTGTAGTGGAAGTCGAGAATGCAGGAAAGCTTCCAGGTGAGCTCTTAGCGGAAGAGGACGGCAGAGAAGGAGGTAGGAGACGTCAAGGACATCGAGCATGTGCGGGGTGCCCACCGCCTCCGGTTGGGGGAGGCTATTCCCGACTTGTCCATTGTTGATGCTTAATGAAATTTAAGAACATTCATTATACATTTCGACTGTAAAAATCCTTTTGGGATCAGAAGCTTTCGACTGTAAAAATTATTCATTGTTAACGGTAAAAATCCTAATACACCATTATAAAATGGACAAGTGGATCATATTTATAGAAAATAAAATTTTATTTTCAGTATGTACTTTCTCTCTTCTCCACTTTCTTTTTCCTTCTGTCTCTCTGTTATTTTTAATCTAAATAATTATGTTAACCTTTTTTGACAAAAAAATTTAATAATATCAGTTAGTAGTATAACATATTCGCATATAAATTTTATGCATGTACTTTGAATGTTTTAAAATATAAATTTAATAATATTAGGATGTACTACTTTGAATGTTTTAAAATATAAATTTAATTATATTAGGATGTACTCTATCATATATTTTAAAATATTAAAATATAAACGATAAATTACTTCCAAAATCATGAACTTTTATAATAGTTTGGTTTTCCCGTGAATTTTAAAAGTTGCGTAAAAAATCATGAACTTTGCTCTCGTGTGCCGATTTTCTGAGTCGGGTATTCCGGCTAAGTAGAGTTTTGACGTGTGTAAGTATCTGACGTGGATGATGTTGTGGACGCTGATATGTGCAATGACTTGGATTTAAATTTTTTGTATTTTTTAAATATTCTAACAACTTAGATGACAGCAATGCCTAAACAGACTCCAGTTTCAAGAAACCCCCAAAATTAAATTTTCTAGAACGACACTTTTCTATGCAATTGAACAAAAATCTGAGAAATCAAGCTGCCTAAAGGCCTTCTTAATCTCAGATTCAGACGAACCAGGGTGAATTCGCAGTGCCTGGTACGGATCAGCCACGGTAGAAGACACACACGAAACCCTAAATCCCTTACTATCGCCATTTTTATTCCTCAAACTTCTTCGTGATGAGATATCCTTGAATTGAGCCCAGGAAGACCCACAACCCACAGCAGCAGCCATTCTTTCAAATTAAATTAAAGAAATTCCAAGCAATTTTATGCCGACGAGTTCTATAAATTTCTATTGGGGTGGTCGAAAGTAGAGAAAATGCAGATGGAAAGCGAAAACTCAGAAATGAATTATTGGATTGGAATTTTAGGTGACATTCAGAGGTGATATGCAGCGAAATTTTAATTTTTGTTTTGTGCAGCGATATTATTTTCCTCCAGAAGCTAAATTGCACTCCCTCCGTCCCACCTAATTTGGGACACTTTGACCCGACACGAGTTTTAAGAAATGAATGGAAAATAAGTTGAAAAAGTTGGTGGGACGTGGGTCCTACTTTTAAAGTACTTAGTTTTATAATAAAATATGAGTAGGAATGAGTTAGTGGAATATGAGGTTCACTACCAAAAATGGTAAAAGTGAAGTATGTCAAATTATATGGGACGACCCAAAATGGAATACTGGGTCAAATTATGTGGGACAGAGGGAGTATGTGATATGCAGCGAAATTTTAAATATTTATTTTCGCCACAGACTAAATGACGTAATTTTGTGTTCCGACTGCCTAGTCACGCTTCCGACTGCCACATAGGATAAGTTTATACCGGAAAACTACCGGGTCGGGTCGTTTGAGAAATTTGCACAACCCGGTAAAGTTCATGATTTTTTATGCAACTTTTAAAGTTCACGAGAAAAACCAAACTATTGTGAAAGTTCATGATTTTAGAAGCAATTTACCCAAATATATATACTTCGTACATAAGTTTTTATATTGATTGTTTTGAATATAAAATGGCCAAATTAAATTATTTATATTTTTATTTCTTTTTTATTTTATTAAAATAATTTCATTTTTAATTTCACTTAATCTACTAGACTCATACTAATAATCGGAGTAAATTTAAGTACTCCACTTCGTAAATTTTAAATTTGCATACCTTTTAACTCACTATTAAGTTGGTCAATACATAGATTGTCAAATTTTAACAAGTTGTTATATTGACTAAATGATCTACTATAATTTAGGAAAGATATCACAAATTCATAATTAATGTGCAGAATCATTTTTTTGATGCACACTTATACGACCAATTTTGGAACATATATTTTTTTCAATATCATAGTACTACGGTGTATAATAACAATGAATCCAGAATTATCACTGATACTAAGATATCTCAAAATTCGAATCCTTTAAAGTATAACAAAACAAGAGGATTGCACATGCATGGGTTAAAAATCTATTTAGAATTTTAGACTAATGCCAAAAGTAAACATCTCTTTAAAATTGTTGAAATAATTAAATTTCAAATAGTTCAACTTGATGAAACAATTCAATTTCAATCATTTCAAATTGATGAAATAATTAAATTTCAAATATTAAATCAGAGCATTTGATTTTTCAAAAAATATGTAGGCAATAAGAGCACTCCCAATGGAGTTCCCTTATTTCTCCCTTATTTCTCCCTAACTCCTGCCACATCAGCGCCACATCAGCATCACATTTTATCCCCAGTTTTTAGCCAACCCCTACAATGGTTTCTCCCTTATTTCTCCCTTATTTCTCCCTAACTCAACATTTCATTTTTACATCATCACTAATTTAATTGTTTTATTTTTATATATAATAAAGCTAGCTTATTTAATTTATAAAGATAAATCAAATAAATAGTAATAAAGTTCGTTGTATTAAACACGGGTACACATTACAACGAAGAAAATTAAAAAAAAAAAAAGTACACGAATGGAAATAAAAAATCAAAAAAAAAATTCAAAGAAAAAAAAATTCAAGGGCGGTGGGCGCGGTTTCTATTTGCCCACAATTCTTCGATGATATCGTGTTGTAGTGCTTGATGGGCCTCCTTCTGGTGTATGTCCATGAACGCCTGGAACCGTTCATGTTCGTTGTGCGGTACACCCTGGCGGGCGGACTCGGTTGAGACACCGTGACTCGATGATGCAACACTTGGGTCGTTGGTGACGTCGAGGACGCCTTCGTGTTCATCTTCGATGATCATGTTATGCATGATGATGCACGCATACATGATATCGGCAATATCCCCCTGGTAGAAAAAGCGCGTCGGACCCTTTACCAGTGCAAATCGCGATTGGAGCACCCCAAATGCCCTCTCCACATCCTTGCGCGCAGACTCTTGCGCTCGGGCAAAATACCTTCTTCTATCTCCGAGTGGGCATCTGATCGTCTTCAGAAACACGGGCCATTGCGGATAGATGCCGTCAGCCAGGTAGTACCCCATGTTATGCACATTGCCATTGGCCGTGAATTCGATGGAGGGGCCTAATCCGTTGATCCGCTCGTTGAAAAGGGGCGAGGAATTGAGAACATTTAGGTCGTTGTTCGACCCGGCTATACCAAAATAAGCATGCCAAATCCAAAGCCGTTGGTCGGCAACGGCTTCAAGAATGATGGTGGGATGCGTACCTTTGTAGCCGGTAGTAAACTGGCCTCGCCACGCGGTTGGGCAGTTCTTCCACTGCCAGTGCATACAGTCGATGCTGCCGAGCATCCCCGGAAAGCCGTGGGTCCTCCAGTGCCAATCCAGTAGGAACTGGCAGTCAGCTGCGTCCGGCGAGCGAAGGTAGTGCTCCCCAAATATCTCTCGCACGCCCTGACAGAAATTCTTCAGGCACTCGTTGCCAGTCGTCTCGCCGCATTGCAGATACTCATCGAACATGTCGGCGGACCCTCCATATGCCAACTGCCGGATGGCAACAGTGCATTTCTGTAGGGGCGATAGTCCGGGCTTCCCTGCTGCGTCTCGCTGGAGCCGGAACTCGGGGTAACGCGCGGACAACGCATTAACAATGCGCAGGAAGAGGGAGCGGCGCATTCTGAACCGGCGACGAAATACATCTGCCGGATAACGTGGTTCCTCCGCGAAATAATCGGCGAACAGCCGATCGTGCGCACCAGTGTGGTTGCGAGGGATGTATCGGCGCCGCCGGCGGATTGGCCGTTGGGGGGGTGGCTGCTGCATTCGAGCGATCTCGCTTTGTATGCAGCGGGAGATATAGTTGTTGATTGGGTTGTTGGCGAAACCCGCTACATCCCATCCGGTGGGAGCGGGAGGTACCTCTTCTTCGGAAGAAGAATGTGATATTTCCTCGTCGGACTGAGCACGAGACGATGAATCAGAACTCATTTAATAAAGATGGAGAGAAAAAAGATTGAAAATTTGTGTGAATGAAGTTTGTGGGTGATGAATGGAGGAAGAGGATGAAATATTTATAGGGGTGGGATAAAATAGCCGTTCGGCCAAAAAAAAAAAAAAAAATTTTAAAAATCGCCGATTATCGCCGAGCGTCGCCCACAGTGGCCGGCGATCGCTCGGCGATAATCCGGCGATAAATCGCCACTCGGCGAAGCAACGGTAACATTATCGCCGAATTATCGCCGACTTCGCCACAATGGCCGGCGATAATTCGGCGATAATCGGCGATTTATCGCCGAGAATTCGCCACCTCCATTGGGAGTGCTCTAAAAATGTGGATTTGTCGCCGAATAGTGAGTCACAGCATATCTCCATTTTTCTTTTCGCGCTTCTTCCACTTCGCGCATGGGGGGAATCAATCACTCTCTCACTAAGGCAGTTTCATCTCTCTAAATCCCACCTCCGTCGTCATCGGAAATACTCACCTTCCGCAATTCTCCCCTATAAAAGCCCTAATTCTTACTCCCAACTAAACCCCCAAACTTTCCAATTCTAGGGCTTCCATTTCACCGGAATTTTCAACGATGCCTTCTGTGAAAGTCACCGGCAAAATAATCCGCCTGGAGCTTGAGAACTTCAAATCCTATAAAGGCCACCAAGTCATCGGTCCGTTCTACGACTTCACGGCTATAATCGGGCCTAATGGCTCCGGGAAGTCGAATCTAATGGACGCCATAAGCTTCGTCCTGGGCGTCCGTACAGGGCAGCTCCGTGGGGCTCAGCTGCGGGACCTTATTTATGCGTTCGATGACCGCGAGAAACAGCAGAAGGGGCGTAGGGCGTTCGTCATGCTCGTTTACCAGCGTGCGGATGGGTCGGAGATCAAGTTCACTCGGTCAATCACGCCTGCTGGTAGTAGCGAGTACAGGATTAATGACAGTATGGTGAACTGGGACGACTACAATGCGGAGTTGAAAAATCTTGGTATCCTTGTTAAAGCTCGGAATTTCCTTGTTTTTCAGGTGATCACTTGTTCTGTATAAACAATCTATGGTTAAGTTTTGCTAGTGTTGTTCAGTTGCAGAGTTTATTAGTAGCTAACTGTAGTTGTGAGAGGGAATTCCGGAGATCGAAACTTAGGAATGCTTAGTAGTTACTATGGGGTAAGAAAAGGCTTGAAGAAACGAGTTGGAGTGAATTGCACAATAATGAGTTGGAGTATGAAGAGAGTTGATATCTAAGGATGGTGGAATAGTTAAGATGAGTGTGCTACTTTAAGCGTTTGTTGTAAAAACTTTAGAAATTTATAACTGAAAAATGATGAATGGAGAAATAGTGGGTGAAAATAACTAAGAGAAGATTCTCGTTCTTCTTCAAATCCTCGAACCACTTTTCTTTCACCCATGCCTTCTTGTAAATTGAAGTTACATGCATGACTATGTCAACTTTTTTTTTTTTTTGGATAGAGCTGTTTACTTTGTTCTTTGTTTTTTTTTTGTACAAATTTCCTTCAATAGTACAGCAAGGCTGTATACATATATCTCTAGAATCTTTTCATGCGAGATTATAGAAATTTATTTGCACAGTCCTAACTAATGGAAGTTGGTGAAGAAATTCTAAAATATTCCTAAAGTGAGACAAAGACTGAAAATTCTGCAAAATGATTTTAGTCACGGATCAGGTTATGTTCGTCTACAATATTGTCAAATGTTTTTATGACTCAGGGAGATGTGGAATCTATTGCTTCGAAGAACCCCAAGGAGCTAACAGCCTTACTAGAACAAATATCTGGCTCTGAAGAATACAAAAGATCGTATGAAGAACTAGAAGTGCAAAAGGCTGAAGCTGATGAAAAGGCTGTCCTTGCTCATCAGAAGAAGAAAACCATTTCAGCCGAGAAAAAGCAGAAGAAGCTGCAGAAGGAGGAGGCTGAAAGGCATCTCAAATTGCAAGAGCAACTGGTTAATATTCTTTTAACATTTTGAATTTTGTATTTTTACCGTGTGTCTCATAATTTGTAATATATGGCATACTAATGCTTAATTGTATTTTCAAGCTTTGTCATGATCTATGCAATAGTGAAGCTTGAAATATATTAGTATTAACTATTGATATAACTTTCATTATAGACTTTCTTTATGCGATACCGGGTTCTTGTTCTTATCGGACTTCAACTTTGTTGACCTAAAAAATTCTTATTACAGTAATAAACAGTTCTTTTTTTCTTTACTCTGTGAATTTTCTCTGATTTCCGAAACTTGCATGCAGAAATCTTTGAAGCAGGATAATTACCTTTGGAAACTATTCAACATAGAGAATGACATTGAAAAAGCTAATGAGGACCTTTCTGTTGAAGAGGATAGCCTGAAAGAAATTGTGCGTGAATTGGAAACTTATGAAGATGAATTAAAGAAAAAGAGCAAAGAACAAGCTGGATATATGAAAGAGATTCAACTACGCCGGAGGAAGATTGCTGAGAAACAGAGTAGACTTGATAAAGTAAGTGTTTTTTACAGGCAAATGCACACTGCTAGCTCTGTTCATCCACATATTGTAGGTTTTAGTTTCAGCAATGTTACGTCTACTTACTAAGTAGGTTTAAAAAGAAGTCCTTGAGGAAGTGGTGGGAGGATTTTATACATTAAAGCAATGTCTCAGTCTATGAAAGAATTTATTAGAGGAAAAATATCTCAGTACCATCTGATTGCCAACGATGTTTTTGATTGGTCCTTACACTATTATGGTGGCTATATAACAGAATTTCATTGATAC
The DNA here is from genome assembly GCF_029641045.1 of Salvia hispanica. NCBI lineage: Eukaryota > Viridiplantae > Streptophyta > Magnoliopsida > Lamiales > Lamiaceae > Salvia > Salvia hispanica. Next base: position 17,557,491 of record NC_142697.1, read on the forward strand.
ATTTTGAGGTGTAAAATACTGTTGATGATCTGATTGCTTTACTTGTAAGCTCCAGTCATAAATCAAATATGTCTTTAGTGCTATGTTATGGTCAAATTCAAAATATGAGAATATCTGTAGCTTTTCAAGAGCAGTTCATTATATGTGTTTCTTGAATCCCAAAGCTTCATTAGACAAAAGGATAATGTTTTGTGGGTTGATTTGTCCATCCTCATTTAAGTTTCTGTGGCTTGAAAGATGTATAAGCATCTATGATGATTGAGATGAACATTTGGACGAAGTGTGGGATAGGGTCACTTTCATGGTTGCTTGATTGGGCTCAAATCATAGCATGTTCAAATTCATTTTTGTATGTAATGCAATCAGAGATTGGAGATGTATAGTTTTTTTGGAGTGTTTTCAATTCTTAGAATCAAAGTTTGATTTTGTTTGAGTATCCACTTCTTTCTTCATTGTGGCTCTGATGTCTTCGGCTCTGTATGTGTCTTATCTAGAAACTAAAACTTTTCTATAAATGCTCAAGAATTAGATTTGAACATAGGAGCTTTTTTTTTGTCTTATCTTGACACCTTTTGTTTTCTCTTACTAAATAATCACCAAAGATATATTTCCTTTAGATTCTTCTCTTTGTTAACTTCATATATTTTCTCTTTGTTGCAGATACTTTGTTTGGTTTATGTAACTGATTAAGGTCTTTATCAACTTACGACATTTATCTTATTTTGATGCTGCAGCAATCTGAGCTTGTTAAGTTAAAGGAGGAGACAACTCGTATAAACTCAAAGATAAAATCTACTAATAAGGAACTGAGTAAGAGGAGAGAAGAGAAAAAGAGACATGTGCAGGAGATTGCGAAACTTGAAAATGACTTGAGAGATGTGACAAGGCAACTTGAAGATTTGCGTGAGAAAAGCCAGGATGCTGGTGGAAAGCTTCAGCTAGTTGACAGTGAATTGGAGACATATCACCAGATGTGAGTTTATGTACTCTGTTTTTCTCAAACTTTTGATGACTTAGCTCCATTTATTCCATGGTTTATCAAAGAAAAAATAAGTTTTAATCCAGTAATTCTTTTACAGCAAAGAGGAGGCCGGGATGAAAACTGCTAAGTTAAAAGGTGAAAAAGAGGTTTTAGACAGGCAACAAAATGCTGATATGGAAGCACAAAAGAACTTGGAAGAGAATGTTCAACAATTGGAAAATCGAAAAGAGGAACTGGAGTTGCAAGAGAAACAAATGCAGACCAGGCTTAAGAAAATTCTTGATGCTGTTGGGAAACACAAAGAAGAACTTATCAGAGTGCGTAAAGAACAACGTGAGATGAAGGATAAGCTTGGAGACTCTAAGTCGGGCCTTACCCTAATCCTCTTCCTTTTAGTCACACTGAGAATGATTTTTCGAGTAATCTTACCTGCTTGCTCATTCAACTTTTTCAGGCACAAACATGATATGCTGAAGTCAAAGATAAATGATGTAGATCTTCAGCTACGGGAGTTGAAAGCTGACAGGCATGAAAATGATAGAGATGCCCGGATGTCTGAGGCAGTTGAAACCCTTAAACGCCTTTTTCCTGGTGTGCATGGTCGCATGACAGATCTTTGTAGGCCAACACAAAAGAAGTATAACCTTGCAGTTACCGTTGCTATGGGAAGATTCATGGACGCTGTAGTGGTTGAGGATGAACATACAGGGAAAGAATGCATTAAGGTAGTGCCATCAAGAATATTTAAGTTGTATTAGTCCAGTAAGAATGAATTTGTGAGGAATCTCCACGTGCCACTTTCTTGTTTTCTTGACTTCCTACTTCTGTTATTCATTCTTATCATTCTACGACATGCCAACCAATCTACGAAGTGCTGTTTCTGCTTTGTGCTGACCCAATTAATTTTTTACAGAGGGCTTCTTTATTTGAACACTTCCTTCTTAGACCTTATTAGAGATCTTACTATACAATTTCTAGCCGAAGTTTTTTTTGCTTGCATTGCTTGGACCTCAGGTTTAGGTTTGGAAAAAGTAACTTCTTTTTGACCTGTTATTTTACTTGCCTGCAGTATCTGAAAGAACAGAGGCTTCCACCACAGACATTTATTCCTCTTCTTTCAGTGCGTGTGAAACCAGTCATAGAGAGGTTGCGCACTTTGGGTGGAACTGCTAAGCTGGCCTTTGATGTGATTCAGTATCCTTAACTATAGGCCTCTTTGATTATTTGAAGTATTTCACAAATCAATAAGAAACTGTAATTATGAATTCATTAAATTGTTCTTTTTTCATGTATCTTATAGGGAATCTTGCATGAGAACTTTCTTTAGCTGCAAATGCATAACACTCAGCATAATACACATTCTTTATCTAGTGATAGTAGTTCGGTATATTATGGTAATGGATATACATTTGACGCATAAGCCCAAGAGGTTTGTTTATTCTTAAGTAATCTCAATCCCATCAGTTTTAGTTAAACATTTGTGATATTTAAAATAGCAATTCTTATTTACTTAAGCTTTTGGTTTCCACCCCAAACTAGTATTCCGGAATCTTATTCTAATACCTAATTATTGAAGCAGGCTACATTGAGATATACCATCAACCAAAAAAAACTATCCCTTCACTGTTGGTCATTTTCTTTGGTATTACTTGTAAGTTTGATTCCTTTACAGTCACAGATTCGATCCTGTGCTGGAAAAAGCTATTATATTTGCTGTTGGAAATACCTTAGTTTGTGATGATCTTGATGAAGCTAAACATCTGAGCTGGAGTGGACAAAGATATAAAGGTATTATAATTGACTGGTCTCTCCATATGCTGGTGGACTTATGTAATATATATTTTTCCCTGTATTAAATTACAGTTGTCGGTGAGATTTATTTTGACCTGTTATTTTGTTACAGTTGTAACTACTAATGGGATCTTATTGACCAAATCGGGTACAATGACTGGTGGCACAAGTGGTGGAATGGAAGCACGCTCACATAAATGGGATGACAAAAGAATTGAGGGTCAGTGGGAATTTGACTCTGAGCACTGCTTGTTCTGTTCTGTATCTGTTATAGTTCAATTGCTCTATGGCTAAAAACTGTCCCTTTTCAGGGCTTAAGAAGAAAAAAGAAGACCTGGAGTCTGAATTGGATAAGCTTGGGTCAATAAGAGAGATGCAGCTAAAGGAGTCTGAAGCATCAGGCAAGATTAGTGGCCTTGAAAAGAAGATTCAGTATACAGAAATTGAGAAGGTTTATCCAATTTTCTACTCTTTTCTTTCCTTAATCTATATATATTTTAATTAATTCACTATCATAAAGCGTTTCTTATTTTTAAAGTACTAACAGTCATTAGTACATTGGTTCTTCACGCTCTTTTGTTTGGAAGTCAATAAAAATTCCCTATTTAAGTAAAATAATAGGGAACAACTTAAAAGATTGTTTGCCAAGTGACTATCACAGTACAGTCCGCCCACATTTAGTGATCCCTTCTTGAACTTGGAATTTAGTGTGCAACTTCAAACTGAAAATTCGGTGTACATAGTCATACATCAGATATCAGGTTAACCACTTATACCCTGAATCCCGGATAAAACTAGATGAGAAACTGTTAAAACTGGAAATCTGGCTTGCTCTGGTTTTTGTCTTTGTAGAAAAACAGTTGGGGCTTGAAGTTCAACTAGATGCTTGATCTCTATGGAAATTCTTTTAAATTTGATAATGGAGATATATACGATAAGAAGTACTCCATATTTTATAAGCAGAATTTCTTCTATTAATCTGCACATGTGTAATAAAATTGTATGCGTAGTTAGTTGTCTAAACAAAATGGGCATTGATTACATTGCTTAATGTGACATCCAATCATGTTCCAAGTGATTGGCATATGATAATATTATTTAAAAGACAATCTTCTGCAGAAAAGTATCGAGGACAAACTGAACAAACTGAAGGTGGAAAAACGGAATATTGAAGATGAGATAGGGCGCTTCAGGCCTGAACTTGAAAAGGTTCTTATTATATATTTCTGTTCATGAAGCTCTGCAATCTTCTATATGTATGCATATAAAATGATGAAATTCAATCTTCTGATTTCAATTCTGCAGTTGGAAAAAGTTATTGCCACCAGAACATCAAAGATCCAAACACTGGAGAAAAGGATCAATGATATTGTTGACCTTATCTACAAGAAATTCAGTGAGTCTGTTGGTGTTAAGAACATACGCGAATATGAAGAAAACCATCTTAAGGCTATTGAGCAGATGGCTGCAGATAGATTCAACTTGCATAGCCAGCAATCGAAGCTAAAATATCAGTATGAACTCTGTATATCAATTTCATGCTGTTTCATTTTCTTTGCGTCTGATGATGTCTTATTTACAGATGACTCTACCTCTGCAAGTTTGTTGCATCCTTAGCTGCAGTGTTTAATACATTGATCTACCTACTTTTGTTTTCCTTCTTGAAAGTTTCTTGAACCTATATGTCTAATATGTTCTATACTTTCAAACCCCTCAATAAAGTTTGTTTGAAGAGCTTTTAATAAACAATTATTGATAACTTGATATCTAAATTTCCTATCTGAAGACAAGAGAATTACACAAATTTCAAACCAGTGCTTTCCTAAACAGGTTTTATGAAGTTATATTGATGCACAAATTCCATATTTATGCCCCAAAAGTTCAGAACCAAAAGCTGCATCACATTGCATTGCATGCATGGAGTGTTCTCTAAGATTCTGAAGCATGGTGCAATCTTATAAGTTATAACATTGTAATTTATTGTTATTTCCTCTCCATGTGGCTAGACTGGAGTATGAGAAGAAACGAGATGTTGGTTCGCGTATTGCCAAGCTGGAATCAACGATTGCCAACTTAGAAAATTCGTTGAGAGATGTGAAGGAAAAGCAAAAGGAACTGGAGTCGGCAACTGAAACCGCAAATGCTGAGATCGAAGTTTTAAATGAACAAGTGGAAGGTAATTTAAGATTTTTGTTCTAATCATGTCATCAATCTCATTATTATTAGTATTGTGTACTCACTGTTTTGCTTAACTGTGTTATTTCTTTTATGTTTGTTGATGCGGTTTTTGTTTTCAATTCTGCAGAAATCAGATTTGAATCCTGTGTTTTATTCAGTTCTATTGTTTTGCTTGTTTTCCTGGGTATCAGTTGTCTTGTGCCTATTCATGTTTTTTATGCATCTAGTCTCTTTCGTCAGCTACCATTTTTTTCTCTTCGGATCCAAAAAAATTATTGTGCTTATCATGAAAATCCCCCATAACCATTTCTCTCTATTTTAGGTTTGAATTCAAAAGCAGAGGAGTGCGAAAAGGATATTCAGGGATGGAAGAAAAAGATCTCTGCTGCTACATCAAACATTTCAAAGCATAATCGTCAGATTAAGTCTAAGGTTAGTAACGTTAGTTTGATCTCAAGAAAAAGTGGTCTAAGATTTAGTTTAATGACTTATATTCTTCAGAAACAATCTATTCTCGCCATGTATGATTCAGCACACATTGTTAATCTAACAGCTGCAATGTTCAAATATTCCAAGTTACAAGTAAAATTTAATAAATTAAGTTAACCTTGCCTTGTGACCCAGGAGAGTCTGATAGATCAATTGAGTTTGCGTAAACAAGAGATACTGGAGAAGTGTGAACTAGAGCACATTGACATTCCAATAATCTCTGACCCTATGGATACTGGGTCATCAGGGCCAGGGCCTGTTATTGATTTCAGTACACTGAGTAGATCGCTTCAGCAAAAGGCAAAACCATCTGAAAGGGAGAAGATCGAAGCAGATTTTGCACAGAAAATTGCTGCATTGATTTCTGAAATTGAAAAAACTGCTCCAAATTTGAAGGCACTAGATCAGTATGAAGCTGTCTTAGAGAAGGAAAGAGCTGCATCAAAAGAGTGGGAAGCAGCCAGAGATGAGCAGAATAAGATAACTTCAGATTACAACAAAGTTAAGCAAATGAGGTACTGCAATTTCTGCTAAATATAGCTTGTACTATAACCTTTTGGCCTACATCTTTTTATTGAATCAGATACTGGCTTTTTATCTAATTTGTTTCTATTAAATGGTGAAGAAAGGTCTTTACAGATCTTTTTGTTTCTAGTTTGAAACAATATTCAATTCGTTTCTGGAGTGGCTGTCCTCCCTACATTGAGCTTAATTTGGATATACTTGTTGATACAGTACCATATACTCCAAATAAAACCTCTGCTGATTTACACTTTATTAGTAAAATCCCAACGTGATAGGGTTTCGGTTCTACCTTTTAGCTTACTCCCTCTGTCCCCAAAGAGTATGAACTTTGGGTTCGGCAAGGGTTTTAATAAGTAAAGGGAAAAGTAAGAGAGGGAGAGAAAGGGTAGTGGAAATAATGTTAGTGGAGAGTGGGGTCCACATTATTATAATGGTATAAGTGTTAATGGTAATGGTATAAGTTGTAAATAAAATGATGTGTAGGGGTAGTAGTTGTTTGAATTTTTCAAAATTAGAAAGTTCATACTGTTTAGGGATGGACGAAAAAGGAAATAGTTCATACTCTTTGGGGATGGAGGGAGTATAAATTATTTGTAGAAATATGCCAACATGTGCTTTTCTTGTTCATCCTTCTCCTTTCCCTGCTTCTGTATATATTCATTTATGAAGTTATGTGCCTTTAACTGGTAGTCTTTTTCTAAATAATCAAAGATAATGAAGAACAACATTTTGCTTATGATAGTGCTTTTTTTTCATGTCTTTGGTCCCTGTCCTCAGCTCTTGATTTTGTTTTTATCTCCAGATTATTTAAATCCTAGCCTTAGACTGATGATCTATCATCAGCATTCTCTTGATTTTGCTCCATCTGTATTGTTATTTACCTAGTTTGTCAAGTCTTGACCACTGATTTTCAAGTTGAATCCAGGCATGAATGCTTCATGGCTGCTTTTAATCACATCTCAAATAACATTGACAAGATATACAATGAACTCACGAAGAGCAACACCCACGCGGTGGGTGGGGCAAGCAGCACCCATGCGGTGGGTGGAACAGCATATCTGAACTTGGAGAACCCCGATGAGCCATACCTTTATGGTATAAAATACAGTGCTATGCCACCAACAAAGCGATACAGGGATATGTCACAACTATCTGGTGGTGAGAAGACAGTTGCGGCACTTGCTTTGCTCTTTGCCATCCACAGGTATTAAAAATGAAAGCAAAAAATTTCTGCATTTGGTAGTCCTTTTAGGTGTGACAACTGACAAATGAAATTTGCTGCAATCCTGCTGTTAATTTTTTTCTTATCTTCATCTTTTCTGTAGATGCTTCTTGCAATTCAATTATTCAAAGAATAATTCTACTCCCTCCGTCCCACAATAAGAGTCACATTTTTCCATTTTAGTCCGTCCCACAATAAGAGTCGCATTTCACTTTTACCATAAAAAGTATGTGGGTCCCACATTCTACTAACCCACTTCACTCACATTTTATTATAAAACCAATATAAAAAAGTGCACCCCATATTCCACTAACTTTTCTAACCAATATTCTTTACATTTCTTAAAAATCATGCCCACACCAAATGTGACTCCTATTGTGGGACGGTGGGAGTATTTAGCTATGCCCATAAGAATTCTTTACTTCAACTCTGGGATGCAACTTCCTGTTCCATTTAATCTCTTCTTTAATTCCTTTGCAGTTCTCAACCTGCTTGTAGCTGTAAACTTAATAACTTAATGTGCATAAATTATCATACTTTTTAATTTCTTTTTATGTTGATACGATGGTTGACGTACTATATATATAATATTGTTTGCTCATCACCTTTAGTTTATTTATTACTCTTACTTTGATGCAAATATATCATCAGTGGTACAGATAGTCCTATTTATTCATCAATGTTGCTCAATGGAGTAGCTGTATACAGAGTATCCATCATCTATTTCTGTTTCGAGTTCTGATATTATTTCACAAGGAATTTCCTCACTAATCATATTCTGGGATTTGCAGTTTCAAACCTTCACCGTTTTTCATATTGGATGAAGTGGATGCTGCATTAGACAATTTGAATGTTGCCAAGGTTGCTAGCTTTATTCGAGCGAAATCTTGTGGAGGAGCAAAATTAGAGTCTGATGTTGACTTTGGATCTAGTTTCCAGAGCATCGTGATATCTCTCAAGGATAATTTTTACGATAAAGCTGAAGCCTTGGTTGGTGTATATCGTGATTCTGAGCGAGGGTAAGAAATTCATCATTGTTTGCGTTCTTGAGCTACTGCTTCCCCCTACCCAATATGCAGACTCTGAACTTTATGCTTATTTTGTAGGTGCTCACAAACCTTGACATTCGATTTAACCAAATACCGTGAATCTTGAGAGGAATTTGACCCAGCTGCGGGCTGCAGCTCTTTATAAAGTCTACACGATGTTGAAGACGTATGTAATAGAGAATATGTACATGATCAGGATGCTCGTAGACTTGTAATTGTTAACTGGTGTGTACTGCCATTTACCACTGCTATCCTTTATCAAGTTAGCTTAATAGGTTTGTAACGCATAATTTGTTCTATTGACATGTACTAGTATATTACTATTGATGTTTTTCGTTGCCTGTCGCCCAGTCCAGGTTTTCAATTAAAGTGAGGAGCAGAATAATCTATGTGTGGTGCCTTTTATTATTGATTTTTAATTACAGCAATTTGGCGCATAACACTCACAAAATTACGATGCATCGTCAATTAAGCTTTGTAGCCAAATATACTAATCGATGAATCTAACGTTTCTATACAAATAAATTCACTCTTACTTATCTTGACGGGTATCGACTGAATATTTGGTGATATACGAAGCCAATTGAACAGTGTTACACTGGACGTACGCATCTTAGGTATTGATGAAAAATGAGTACATTTGAATAGTTAAGGGCATTGAATGTGTCTCATGTTGTTCCCAACTTAGGTATTGATGAATTATTCTATGTGATCTATCTTAATGTATCCATGCACAAACAAACAGAAACTCTGGTTCAAAATTCAAGCATTCTCAGATAAAGAAAGCCACCTGCCTTGAGAAAAAATCATAGGTGGAAGCCATTAAAGCTCTCTACACATGCACACTGCAAGATGGCAAACTCCATCTGATTATGTGTCAATCGCAAACACCATGTTTTCCCCTATAAATTCCCATCACCTTTCTACTGAAAATTCATCTCCTCACAACAATCAGCCATGGCTAGAACCTTCTTCTCAGCTCTCAGCCTTGTTCTGCTCATCAGCTCGGCCTCTGCCTACAAGGGCAGCGGCGGCAGCGCAAGCTGGCAGAAGGGCGAGTGCGATATCACCAGGATCAACGCCCAAGAACCATCCTTCCGCGTAGAATCAGAAGGCGGAGTCTCAGAGTTCTGGGACCACAACTCCGAGGACTTCCAGTGCGCCGGTGTGTCGTTCCACCGCCACATCATCCGCACCAGAGGGCTCATGCTTCCTGCATATCACAATGCTCCAGTCCTTGCCTACGTTCTTCAAGGTCTGATTCTCCTCTACTTATAATTATATACTGATAAGTGAGGAGTAACATTTATTTATATTGTTTCATTGCAGGTAGGGGTATTTTCGGAGTGGTGATTTCGGGCTGCCCAGAGACATTTGAGTCGCCGCAGCAGCAACCAGAGAAGGAGGTGAGGGGAGGAAAGTTCAGCACCGATCGCCACCAGCAAATCGAGTACTTGAAGCAGGGTGATGTCATCGCAATCAGAGCCGGAGATGCTCACTGGACTTACAACAACGGCGACGAAGAGCTCGTCATCGTAGTTGTGCAAGACAACTCCAACAACGCCAACCAGCTAGACCAAAACCCCAGGGTGGGATTAACAATCTCTAATTAAGTTAGGAAAAGAGTAGTAGTAATTAACAAAGAGAGTGTTTTGCATGCAGTCGTTCTTGCTGGCCGGAAACCCGGAGATTGCGCAGCAGCAGGAGCAGATGAAGCGATTCAGAGGCAGCCGCGGGCAACAGCACGAGATGGGCAACATTTTCAGGGGACTAAGCAATGAGATCTTGGCAGAGGCGTTCGATGTGGACGAGGAGACCGCGAGGAAGCTCAAGAGCGAGAAGGACGAGAGAGGCCCCATTGTGATCGTGGAGAAGGAGCTCCAGGTCATCAAGCCTCCATTCCGCCACAACGGCCTTGAGGAGACCGTTTGCAGCGCCAAGATCAGAGAGAACATCAACAACCCCTCACGCGCCGACATCTACAACCCCCAGGCTGGCCGCCTCTCCACCGTCAACAGCTTCACCTTCCCCCTCCTCAACTACCTGCGTCTCAGCTTCGCCAAGGCCGTCCTTTACAGGGTAAACTCACACTCACTCACCACATCAGCTTGCGGCATGTCGCTCACTAATTGATTTGAGTGAAGTGCAGAATGCGATAATGGCGCCACACTGGTTGACAAACGCACACAGCATAATGTACATCACACGTGGCGAGAGCCGAGTTCAGGTGGTGAACCACAAGGGGCAGGCGGTGTTCGACGGGCAGGTGAGGGCAGGGCAAGTGCTGGTGGTGCCTCAGAACTTCGCGGTGGTGAAGCAGGCGAACGAGGAGGGGTGCGAGTGGGTGGAGTTCCAGACCAACGCCAACGCCATGATCAACACACTCAGTGGCCGCACCTCCGCAATGAGGGGGCTGCCACTCGACGTCGTGGCCAACGCGTACCAGATATCCAGAGAGGAGGCAGAGAGGATCAAGTATTCGCGCCAGGAGACTCTCTTCTTTAGCGGATCTAGGTCGTCATATGCTACACAGTAAAATGTTTCTCTTCTCTGTATGAGACCAATAATAATGGCCGGTTGATATACCGTTATAAATATATCCCTCGCTGTTTGAGTTTTGCATCAATTTACTATCTTTTCTTTTCTAACTACTACTATTAAATTTATTTTTCAGCTTACAACGTCACAGATAAATTCTGAAACTCAAACTCTCAATATCACTCAGATATCTATGTTTGCAATATCAATAAAATTGTTTGGATCCTAAATTTATGGAGTATTAGATAGTTAAATGATTAACTAATAATAATTGAATTACAATTTTTAATTTAATTATTAATTGAGATAACCATAATATTAATATTCGGCCATCACTAGCCCTGTTTAGAGAAACAGGTAAGTTACACATAGTTTTAATATTTATGTGGTAAAGCAGAATTTCATCACAGTAACAAATAACTACTGTTTGATCATTTTTAAATTAACATGTAAAATCAGACTCCAAGATTTTTTTTTAATAATTCTATATTTTTAGGTTTGCCGATTAAAGATAATGTAAATTAAGTAGTACGTATATCATATACGCACAAAATTAAACATTGTCATTTTGCGTGTACTCTTAAAAGCTTACACCTTGTCGATACAATGTATTCTTATATGTTAAAATCAAGTAAACAAAATTTATCGCAGGCTTTCATATTTCCAAAAATATAACAATCGGGAGTATTATTTTTTGCTCACACATCATCTGTCAAGTAGATAATTGACCATATAATTTTTTGCAGGCTATTATATTTTCAAAAATAAAACAATATAATATTAAATGATAGTAATTACATGATTATATTTATGAGTGAATGTCCGAAATGATAGGGATAAAATTGACCATTTATTGGAAAGAATATGAAATATCATGACAAAATTGTTGTAGTGTGCATTCATTTTTTTTATCAATCAGATGCATAAGGGGCATCCATAACGCCGCGGGCCGGACCGCACTTGGGTCCTGGCCCGCAGCCCAGCGAACAATTTTAGGGAATCAATACACATGAATCTAAAAAGAAAAAAATTGCACCTCATGTATCTAAAACATTTGAAATATTTGATGGTAGTACTCAAATTTCTCCACCAATATTAATTCACATAGAGACGAAACATGTCAATTTATCCATGCACAACAAACATATGAAAATTGTATTTATTCTCAGATAAAGAAAGCCACATGCCTTGAGACAAAATCATAGGTGGAAGCCATTAAAGCTCTGTTAGACATGCATAGTGCAAATGGCAAACTCCCTCTCCTTATGTGTCAATACCAATCGCCTCTTTTTCCCTCTATAAATCTCCTTGCTTTTCCTTACTAAATATTCACATCTCTGAATAAGCATAAGCAGCCATGGCCACAACCTTCCTCTCTGCCTTGAGCCTCGCTCTACTCCTCAGCTCCGCCTCCGCCTACAATTACAGAGGCGGAAGCTGGCAGCAGGGCGAGTGCGATATCACTAGGATCAACGCCATGGAGCCCTCGTTCCGCCTCCAATCCGAAGGCGGTGTTTCCGAGTTCTGGGATCACAACGCCAACGACTTCCAGTGCGCCGGCATCTCCCTGCACCGCCACACCATCCACACCAGAGGCCTTTTTCTCCCTGTCTACCACAATGCTCCCATGCTTGTCTATGTTCTTCAAGGTTTCATCTATTTTCCATTTCCACACTTAAACATTTTTATGATAACATTGTTGTAATTGGGTATCTTGTTATTGGATGTTCAGGCAGTGGCATTTATGGAGTGACGATTTCTGGGTGCCCGGAAACCTTCGAGTCGCCCCAGCAATCGCCGGATCAGGGGATGAGGAGCCAAAAATTCGGTGATCGTCATCAGCAGATCGGCTTCTTGAAACAGGGCGATGTGGTCGCAATCAGAGCCGGAGATGCTCACTGGGCCTACAACAACGGCGACCAAGACCTCGTCGTCGTTGTCTTGCAAGACAACTCCAACAATGCCAACCAGCTCGACCAGAACCCTAGGGTAATATTCCATCCGTTCCGTATTAATAGAGTCATATTCTTTTTTGGAACGTTCCAACGTACTAATTTGATTAATTTCTATTTCTAGAGAAGTACTTGCTTATATTTTACTATTTCTTACTTTATTCTCTGCATTTAACATACTAAACTGTGTGGTTTTCTACAGTCATTCTTCCTAGCTGGAAACCCGAACTGGGGACAGGAGCAACAGAAGGAGCAGCTGCGTTTCCACGGTGAGAGACGCCACGAACAGAAACAGCACGAGTTCGGGAACGTGTTCAAGGGAATGAGCGTGGAGAGCCTGGCAGAGGCGTTCGACGTGGACGAGGAGACAGCGAGGAAGCTGCAGAGCGAGAATGACGAGAGAGGAATGATAGTGATCGTAGGCAAGGGTCTGCAGGTGATCAAGTCACCATTGAGGGAGAGGGAGAGGGAGACAGAGAGCAGGGAATACAACGGAATCGACGAGACCATTTGCAGCACCAAGAACAAGGTCAACGTGGACAGTCCCTCACGCGCCGCCATCTACAACCCCCAGGCCGGCCGCTTCTCCACCGTCAACCGCTTCACCCTTCCCCTCCTCCAATTCATCCAGCTCAGCTTCGCCAAGGGCTCTCTTCACAGGGTATCAAATTAAACTCAATTATGTATGCACATGCATTGTGATGATGAGATTTGAAATTGTGTATAATAAAACCAGAATGCAATAATGGCGCCACACTGGTTGACCAACGCCCACAGCATTCTATACATCACCCGTGGTGACAAGTTCATCCAGGTGGTGAACCACAAGGGGCAGGCAGTGTTCGAGGGGCAGGTCCGGGCAGGGCAGGTGCTGGTGGTGCCTCAGAACTTCGCGGTGTTGAAGCAAGCCGGCGAGCAGGGATGCGAGTGGGTGGAGTTCCAGACCAACGCCAACGCCATGATCAACACACTCAGCGGCCGCACCTCCGCCCTCAGGGGACTGCCCGTAGACGTCGTCGCCAACGCCTACCAGATATCGAGAGAGGAGGCAGAGACCATCAAGAATTCGCGAAGGGAGACGCTTCTTTTCAGCGCCAGCAGGCCTTCAACCAGAAGAGTTGCTTCTGCTTGAAGAAGGTTCCAATTTAGGGGACTCTAATTTCAATAATAATGAGACTAGTCATGTCATGTCATGTATGCGCACGTGTTTTTTGGAACATGAAATATCAATAACAACTCAAAACTCTTATTCTAAACTTGCATTTTTAGTTTAGTAGTACTCCGGTATGAAATTACTCCTAGTAATATCAATAATAAGATTTATATTGGAGCATGAAATATACATCTTTCCTGGTGTTATAACCAACAAAAATTAAAGTTTTTAAAAAGTTGGATCTGGTTGAAGCGTTATGAAAACCACACTAGTATTAATGAGAAGAGGGAAGGAGCTCAAGCCGAGGATACCTTTCCCACGCACTTTGGGTGGAACTTCAAAGCTGGCCTTTGATGTGATTCAGTATCCTTAAACCATAGGCCTCCCATTTGATTATTTCAAGTATTTCACGAATCAATAGCAACTAAATAAAAATATATATAAAAATAGCAACTTCTTTAGCTGCAATTGCATAATACACATTTTTTATCTAGTGGATAGTAGTTCGGTTTATATTATGGTTAATTGGTAATGGATATGTACATTTGCCGCATCTGCCCAAAAGGTTTGCTTATGCTAATTATTCTTAAGTAATCTCAATCCCATCACTTTTAGTTTTATAAATATTTGTGATATTTGAAATAGCAATTCTTATTTATTTATGCTTTTGGTTTCCACCACAAACTAGTACTCCATAATTTTATTCTTATAGGAGTATCTAATTATTGAAGCAGGCCAGATTGAGATATACCATCAACCAAAAAAACTCTCTTCACTGTTGGTGTAGTGGAAACACAACATGGTGCTGTGCTATAAAACGGCGTCGCTTTTATGTCGAGTTGCTTTTTTTTCTTTGTTATTGGTATATATTAGGAGTACTCCTACTATTTACTCCATCTGTCCACGAAAAATAAGAAACATTGTGAATGATACGGGTTTTAATATGCAATTGGAAAAGTAAGAAAGAAGAGAAAAAAAATAAGAGAGAAGTAGTCCATATTATTAGTAAGAGAGAAGTTGTTGAAAACTGTTCTTTTGATTGAACTACATAAATGGTACTTGATCTTTGACTTTTTGTGACATTACATCATTTTGCATATTGATATAATTTTATTTATTATTGCATATTGATATAATTATATGTTGTATATATATATATATGAGTCCTATTATCCACAAATCCACTCTTAGAGACCGAACCACCGAACCATACCAAATTAGGGCTTTTAGATCTAGTTTTTTATGGATAAGATACAGAAATTTATAAATTATTTTCGCCTTCATCACAAGCCTATTTTAATTCATCTGAAGGTAAATAAGTCATACTAACATGTTACGAAGATTTAACTTCGTTCCAGAATATATTACTTCATTCTAGTAGGTTTTTACTTCATTCCAGTAGGTTTTTACTTCATTCCAGCACGTAAATGTGGTTTCGCCGTCGCGTGTCGTTCTTTCTCTCTACAATATCTATTACCAACGCCATGCGCTAATATGGTTTAATAAACACATGGAATAATGTAATAAATTGTTGGAATGAAGTATGTGTAGAAGCATTTGAAGTACAGAATGAAGTAATAAACCTATATACTGAAGTAAAATGGGCTTGTAATGAAGCCGAAAAAATTTTCACAGCAGCACATCTCATCAAAAAAACTAGATCTAATGGCCCAGATTTGGTCTCTAGTTCGGTCTTTAAAATTGGTTCGACATTGATCACAACTCTATATATATATATATATATATATATATATATATATAACTGTGTGTGTGTACGCGTACTTTAAAATACTAAATAGTTAATTTAAGTGTATGCTAATATGAACGTGTGCATGAAAATATGGAAACATACTGTGCATTAACATATATATTTGTACGGTCTTAAATATGTATATAGTTATAAAAGTGAATTTTGACAAGTATCTTAATTATTAAGTAAGCTCTATTTTTATATATATTTTTTTATTTAGAATATTAAATGATTATGTTGTAATTTATCTTCATCCCATAATATATGTGGGTGACACATTACTATAAGCTTCACTATATACATGCTATTTGGATTAATCATATTTTAATTAATAGGCATAAGTCGGCAAGTTAGACGTGAACTTTGATATATAATTGTACATATTTATGACAAAAAAAGAAAGAGATAGGGAAGGAGAGAAAAACGAAAGAACAAAAACATGCGAGAAATTTATGGTCAAGGGTTATAAATCAAGAGTTGGAATCAGAAGTTCAATAAGTTTACTCATCGTAATCAGGTGTGTATAAATCACACTTTTGATTTTACATATTTTTATGTGATTGATTGCTATGTGTTAAATTAGAGTGAATATTTGAATTATATGATGTAAGACTAAAATGGTTATGTGTTATTTGATATTGATGGTGGATTATGATGTGGATATGTGATTTGTGTAACGCATATGTTTATCTATAGTATTGGAGTTAATTGATGGAATATATGGATATGTTATTGGTGCAATGAATATATTGATGTATGATATTGGAATTCTTTGAATCATGGAATTAAAGTGGATATGTGACAATCTTGCCATGGGTCTGATATCAGTGGTAATGAAAATAGACCTACGAGTCATATTCAATGATGGACCTACGGGTCAAAGAATATATGTAAAGAGGGACCTTCGTGGAAAGGTTAAATCAAAGAGGGGCCTTCGTGGAAAGGTCAATATGCAAAGAGAGGCCTTCGTGGAAAGGTCAAAAAACAAAGAGGGGCTTTCGTGGAAAGGTCAAATAATGAAAAGGGACCTTCGGGTCGTATACAATGGAAATCCCGGGCATATACCAGGCTTGATCTGTCACAGAATAATGAAAAAAACGGAGAGGCATATGCATATGAATATTAAATTGTTTATGATATTTATTACTTCTGGTGATATATTTTGGTTAAAGAATATGTTTGATTTTTGAACTGTGGAATTAAAGGTAAGGTTTATATACACTGAGTTGTGGCTCATATAAACCACTAATATTTTCAGGAATAAGATATGAGTGAAGTATTTGGTTGAGGTGAGTCGTAGGAATTGCACATGTTATCAGGGTCGGCGGCTGACGCGTTTTGGCAACCTTCACCTCCTAATCATTTCTGCATGTAAATAAGTGTATAGTATACAGAAAAGTGAGAGGGTCCCACTGCAGTTTAGAATGGTTTGAAATATGTACTTGATATATATTGGTTTTTGAAATTTTATAATATGTGTGTTTTATTTATTTGAAGTGTGGTTATTTATTTTAAATTTTAAATTTATTTATAATAAGTGCATACGTCATAAGGGTTGAGGTGTGACACTTTTGCACATAAATGGTATCTGATCTTTATTTTATATCGTTTTTAGTACCCTTGACAAAAATAACTCTAGATACCAAACATGTGATTTTTTTGTTATGGAGGATATTTTTAGAAATTTCAATTAAATGGTACCAAACATGTGATTTTTTTCCCTTCCAATTTTTTATTTCTTCTTTATTAGTTTCTTCTTCTTTCTTTTTTCTTCATTTTCTTCTTTCTTTTTAGTATTTTATCTTCATTTCTTCTTTCTTTTTTCTTAAAGGTTGTGTTTCCTCTTTTTTCTATTCTCTTCTTTTTCTTCTTTCTTTTAAGTGTTTTATACATACATCTAATTGCATTCATAATATAAATTAAGAACAAAAACGATATAAAATAAAGATCAGGTAAAAGATCAGGCACTATTTATGTAGTTCACTCCTTTTTTAAATGTGCTCTATTTTTCATGGACAATTAAAAATGACAAATGTGCTCTATTTTTTTTTAGACGGAGGAAATATGTTTTTTTTAAGTAATTTAGTTAGTTAAATGGTAGTAATAGTTAATTTGCTATTCTTAATAATTAGATCTTTGAATGATAGTGTACTAGTTAATTTGGAATTAGGACTAATATTTATATGACAGTATAAGGGGAACTGATCTTTTATTTCTTACTATGAATTTATATGGGTCATTTAATTAATTAGTTGCTCAAAGCAATAGTTATATTTTATATTAAACCGTTTATTTAATTTTGTTAATGAACTTCGGAGAGTAACTAAATTTTTCAAACAATAGAATTCCATATGTTAGAATAGTGTATTTTTAAAATTTTATTTTGCAGGCTTGCATTGTTGTAATTATTAACAAGTGTTGTAAAATGGCTGATTAAAAATACATTTTGTTAATACAGTTATAAGATAATTACCAATTAAAGTTGACAAAATCATAAAGAACATAAATATATAAAAGGGAGAAAAAAAAAGGCAAGTAAACATCAATGCGGCAAGTAAATATAATCATGAGATATTTTAATTTTTAATTAGTAAAATAAGTAATTAAAATTTAATTATTAAAGAAACTGAACTAGTACTATAATGAAGAAGAAAAGAAAAATCAAAGTAAAAAATGCAGCTTCATTTTATGATTCCAATTAATTCAAATTAATTAAGAATCGCCAATTAAGTAAAAATGCAGCGTGATTTTAGTGAGTGTAGAGGATTCATCGCCAATAGTAGGAGATCACAGCGGACGCGGCTCACCGCCTCTACTGTTGCCACTCATCATCTGCGTCTGATGCTTCCGAGGCTCCTGAGCAGTCGGAGATTTAAATTCCATGGTAATCGGGTCTTTTCAACTCTGATAACTCGGTCTCACGTCCCACCGGAAATCCTTCATGCCAATAAAAAAATCACAGCGTTGATCCGAACTGACCGCCTCGATGAAGCCAGGGCTTTTTTCGATGGCTTGTGGCAGCGGAACACCGTCACGTGGAATTCAATGCTCAGCGGCTATGTCAAACGTCGCGAGATTGCGAAAGCGCGGTGGCTGTTCGACGAAATGCCTGAGAGAGATTTGGTTTCGTGGAATTTGATGATTTCGGGTTATATGTCGTGTCGGGGGAGAAGGTATGTAGAAGAAGGTAGGCAATTATTCGATGAAATGCCTGAGAGAAGTGTTGTTTCCTGGAACACTATGATCAGTGGCTATGCGAAGAATGGAAGGGTGGATGATGCTTTCACGCTGTTTAACGCTATGCCTGAGAAGAATGTGGTTACTTGGAATGCGATTATCACAGGGCTCTTGGATAATGGTCGCGTGAAGACAGCTTGTGAGCTTTTTAGAGCAATGCCGGAGAGAGATGCTGCTTCGCTTAGTGCAATGGTTTCTGGACTGATTCAGAATGACCAGCTTGATGAGGCTGGGATGCTTTTGTTGGAATACAGGGAACTTGGAGAGGGGGTGGATGACTTAATCCATGCTTATAATACTTTGATTGCTGGATATGGTCAGAAGGGAAGGGTTAGGGATGCTCGGCGCCTTTTTGATAAGATACCCCTTTGCAGTGATGATGGAAGTGGGCGAAAATCAAGGTTTGAGAGGAATGTGGTTTCTTGGAATTCAATGATCATGGCCTATGTAAAAGTTAGGGATATGGATTCTGCAAGTAATTTGTTTAATGAGATGGAGAGCCGGGATATTGTCACGTGGAACACTATGATTAGTGGTTATGTTAATGCATCTGATATGGAAACTGCCACAAAACTGTTCTTTGATATGAAAACTCCTGATATTTTGTCATGGAACTCGATCATCTCAGGGTATGCACGGGCAGGGAAGATGCAACTTGCTCTTGATTTTTTCCAGAAAATGCCTCAGAAGAACCAAGTTTCTTGGAATACTATGATAGCTGGATATGAAAAGAATGGAGGCATCAAAGAAGCGGTAGAACTGTTTCATTGTATGCAGGCGGAAGGAGAGAAACCAGACAGACATACTTTGTCTTCCCTTCTTAGCATTTGTGCTGAATGTGCAGCTCAACTTACGGGCATGCAAGTTCATCAGTTGGTGACAAAGATAGTTATACCAGATAACCCTTTATATAACTCTCTCATTACCATGTATGCGAAATGTGGGGCTATATCTGAAGCCAGGACAGTATTCGATGAGATGAAATCTCAAAAGAATGTTATCTCTTGGAATGCTATGATTGGAGGGTATGCATCACATGGGTTTGCAAGGGAGGCATTGGAACTTTTTGAATCAATGAAGTGCTTTAAAGTGAAACCAACATATATCACATTCATATCAGTTTTGAGCGTGTGTGCACACAGTGGTCTAGTGGAAGAAGGCAGGTCGTATTTCAAATCCATGGTTGAAGATTTTGGAATTAAACCTAGAGTAGAACATTTTTCGTCTCTTGTGGATGTGGTTGGTAGGCATGGGAAGCTTGAGGAGGCAATGGATATCATTAATAGCATGCCAATTGAGCCGGACAAGGCTGTCTGGGGGGCACTTATGGGTGCTTGCAGAATGCACAACAATGTGGAGCTGGCAAAAATCGCAGCTCAAGCATTGATGAAGCTGGAACCGGAGAGCTCTGGCCCTTATGTTTTGCTGTACAATATGTTTGCTGACGCTGAAAGATGGAATGAAGCAGATGAAATCAGGATGGTTATGGAAAAGAACAACATTAAAAAGTCACGTGGTTATAGCAGGGTAGAATCTAGTTAATCGTATTAGGTGCGCTCCATTTGGAACTATGATGGAAGCATAGGGATTACCGTGCAGGTATTTTATTTACCTTTCATCTGTAGCTCCACCATGTGTATGCATGTGTTGTCCTCAACCGTAGTTGGTTGCCCATCAAAATGCGAGATTTGCTGGCCATAAAAATTTGAATTGAAGCTAGCTGCTGGGTAGAATGAGAGTTAATTCGTATATGGACTGGTTTTTTTTAGCATATCTTCTGAAAGATCTCTCTGGCTATAAACTGTCATGCTTTCGCATAACTGAATCAGTTTTAGTAGCATCACCTGTACAGCTCTCATTGTCATAAATTACCTTTGGGATTGAGATATCATACCACTTGACAATACATATAACATTCTTCAAAGTAAGTTCCACGAAGTGAAGCACTCTCTCTCATACACACAAATATAGATCGGAGGCATTCTTCAAAGAGATGTTGCAGATTACCATTAGTTTGAGGATAGTTTTGGTTGTCTTTAATTTTTATTCTTAGTTGTTTATTGTTGTCAAAAGTCTTGTTATTAATAGAGTTTTAGAGATTACCATTAGGAGTCTTTAGTTATTTTGAGATTATCATCTATGTTTCTATTTCTTTTCCAAAGTTGAGTAGAAGTAGGAGTTTTGTGTAGTTCTGTATAATACGTCTTTGAGGTTTGAAGAGGATCAAGGGAGGGGTACCCAGAGTCCGCAATGCCAGAGCCCTCAAACAACACGAAATCAAGGGGTACCCACTTCAGATTGAAAAAGGGGACATGACTTTGTAGTGGAAGTCGAGAATGCAGGAAAGCTTCCAGGTGAGCTCGTAGCGGATGACGACGGCAGAGAAGGGGGTAGGAGACGTCAAGGACATCTCATTATTATTAGTATTATGTACTTACTGTTTTGCTTAACTGTGTTGTTTCTTTTATGCTTGTTGATACGGTTTTTGTTTTCAATTTTGCGGAAATCAGATTTGAATCCTTTGTTTTATTCAGTTCTATTGTTTTGCTAGTTTTCCTGGGTATCAGTTGTCTTGTGCCTATTCATGTTTTTTATGCCTCTAGTCTCTTTCAGTCAGCTACCAATATTTTCTCTTGGGATCCAAAAAAACTGTTGTGCTTATCATGAAAACCCCCCTTACCCATTTCTCTCTCTCTTAGGTTTGAATTCAAAAGCAGAGGAGTGCGAAAAGGATATTCAGGGATGGAAGAAAAAGATCTCTGCTGCTACATAAAACATTTCATAGCATAATCGTCAGATTAAGTTTAAGGTGTGTTTGATCTCAAGAAAAAGTGGTCTAAGATTTAGTTTAATGACTTATATTCTTCAGAAACAATCTATTCTCGCCATGTATGATTCAGCACACATTGTAAATCTAACAGCTGCAATGTTCAAATATTCCAAGTTACAAGTAAAAATTAATAAATTAAGTTTACCTTGCTTTGTGACCACAGGTGAGTCTGATAGATCAATTGAGTTTTCGTAAACAAGAGATACTGGAGAAGTGTGAACTAGAGCACATTGACATTCCAAAAATCTCTGACCCTATGGATACTGGGTCATCAGGGCCAGGGCCCGTTATTTATTTCAGTACACTGAATAGATCGCTTCAGCAAAAGGCAAAACCATCTGAAAGGGAGAAGATCGAAGCAGATTTTGCACAGAAAGTTGCTGCATTGATTTCTGAAATTGAAAAAACTGCTCCAAATTTGAAGGCAGTAGATCAGTATGAAGTTGTCTTAGAGAAGGAAAGAGCTGCATCAAAAGAGTGGGAAGCAGCCAGAGATGAGCAGAATAAAATAACTTTGGATTACAACAAAGTTAAACAAATGAGGTACTGCAATTTCTGCAAAATATAGCTTGTACTATAACCTTTTGGCCTACATCTTTTTATTGAATCAGATACTGGCTTTTGATCTAATTTGTTTCTATTAATTGGCAAGGAAAGGTCTTTAGAGATCCTCTTTTTCTAGTATGAAGCAATATTTAATTCGTTTCTGGAGTGGCTATCCTCCCTTCATTGAGCTCAATTTGGATATACTTGTTGACACAGTTCCATATACGCCAAATAGAACCTCTGCTGATTTACTATATTAGTAAAATCCCAAGATGATAGGGTTTCGGTTCTACCTTTTAGATTATAAATTATTCGTAGAAAGTATGCCACCATGTGGTTTTCTTGTTCATCCTTCTCTCCTACCTGCTTCCGTATATATTTATTTATGAAATTATCTGCCTTTAACTGGTAGTCTTTCTCTAAATAATCGAAGATAAAGAAGAACAACATTTTGCTTATTATAGTGCTTGTTTTACATGTCATTGGACCCTGTCCTCAGCTCTAGATTTTGCTTTCATCTCCATATTATTTAAATCCTAGCCTTAGACTGATTCTCTATCATCAGCATGCTCTTGATTTTGCTCCATCTGTATTGTTATCTACCTAGTTTGTCAAGTCATGACCACTGATTTTCAAGTTGAATCCAGGCATGAATGATTCATGGCTGCTTTTAATCACATCTCAAATAACATTGACAAGATATACAATGAACTCACAAAAAGCAACACCCATGCGGTGGGTGGAACAGCATATCTGAACTTGGAGAACCCCGATGAGCCATACCTTTATGGCATAAAATACAGTGCTATGCCACCAACAAAGCGATACAGGGATATGTCACAACTATCTGGTGGTGAGAAGACCGTTGCGGCACTTGCTTTGCTCTTTGCCATCCACAGGTATTAAAAATGAAAGCAAAAAATTTCTGCATTTGGAAGTCCTTTTAGGTGTGACAAATGAAATTTGCTGCAATCCAGCTGTTAATTTTTTTCTTATCTTCATTTTTTCTGTGGATTCTTCTTGCAATTCAAAGAATATTTCTATTTAACTATGCCCATAATTATTCTTTACTTCAAATCTGGGATGTAACTTTCTGTTCCATCATAATATCTCTTCTTCTGATACCTTTGCAGTTCTCAACCTGCTTGTAGCTGTAAACTTAACGTGCATAAATTATCATGCTTTTTAATTTCTTTATATGTTGATATGTTGGTTGACATACTATATAAAATATTCTTTGCTCATCACCTTTAGTTTATTTATTACTGTTACTTTGATGCAAATATATCATCAGTGGTACAGATAATCCTATTTATTCAACAATGTTGTTGCTCAACGGAGTAGCTGTATACAGATTATCCATCATCTATTTCTGTTTTGAGTTCTGATATTATTTCACAAGAAGGAATTTTCTCACTAATCGTAACCTGGGATTCGCAGTTTCAAACCTTCACCGTTTTTCATATTGGATGAAGTGGATGCTGCATTAGACAATTTTGAATGTCGCCAAGGTTGCTAGCAAGCTTTATTCGAGCAAAATCTTGTGGAGGAGCGAAATTAGAGTGTGATGTTGACTTTGGATCTAGTTTCCAGAGCATCGTGATATCTCTCAAGGATAATTTTTACGATAAAGCTGACGCCTTGGTTGGTGCATATCGTGATTCTGAGCGAGGGTAAGAAATTCATCATTGTTTGCATTCTTGAGCTACTGCTTCCCTACCCAGTATGCAGATTCTGAACTTTATGCTTATTTTACAGATGCTCACGAACCTTGACGTTCGATTTAACCAAATACTGGTTGACGAACGCCCACAGCATTCTATACATCACCTGTGGCGATAAGTTCATTTAGGTGGTGAACCACAAGGGGCAGGCAGTGTTCAAGGGGCAGGTCCGGGAAGGGCAGGTGCTGGTGGTGGCCTCAGAACTTCGTGGTGTTGAAGCAAGCCGGCAAGCAGGGATGCGAGTGGGTGGAGTTCCAGACCAACGCCAACGCCAACGCCAACGCCATGATCAACGCACTCAGCAGCCGCACCTCTGCCCTCAGGAGACACTTCTTTTCAGCTCCAGCAGGCCTTCAACCAGAAGAGTTGCTTCTGCTTGAGGATGGTTCCAATTTAGGGGACTCTAATTTCAATAATAATGAGACTAGTCATGTATGCCCACAATGTTTTCGGAACATGAAAGTATCAATAACAACTCAACACTATCATTCTGAACTTGCATTTTTTTGTTTTGTAATTACCAAGGTACCATTGGCGGCGGGGTCAGTGACTATACCCCGTGCTGATTTGTAGGCACCTCAATGGGTGGGACAGCTGGCCCAAGGATTTAAAGCTGTTCCAGGGATCGATCTCCTGACCATTTGGTTAAGGATAGGCGAGTCTCATGCCACTCGACCACACCCCTTGGATTTCTGAACTTGCATTTTAATTATTCTAAACTTGCATTTTAATTAGGTGTTTTTTAGTTTAAGAGGATAAACAATGGTTTCCCATCTACCCTCATATATAATGACTCTAATCTCTAACCTATTGGTTGAAAGTGAAGGGCATTACTAGTTGAGTTGCACTTCATTATCTGCATTTTAATTAGGTTTAATAAGTAGTGTTAGTACTTTTTTCTTCTAGTATACTCTCTATCCCCGATTAAGAGTTACACTTTTTCATTTCGGTCCGTTCCCAATTAAGAGTCACACTTCATTTTTACCATAAATAGTAAGTAGGTCCCCCATTCCACTAACTCAATTCACTCGCATTTTATTATAAAATCAATATAAAAAAATGGGTCTCACATTCCACTAACTTTTTTCAACCAACTTTTCTTTGCATTTCTTAAAACCCGTGTCCGGTCAAAGTGTGACTCCTAATCGGGGACGGAGGAGTATTTCCTGCTAGAAATAATAACCAACAAAATTAAAGTTGTACTCCTAAAAAAGTTCGAGTCCTACTGCCATATCACAAAATTATCTGGAAGGGACATGTTAATGTCTAAACTTCACATATGTAATCATGAGTTATAAAAGTGGATGCGATTTTCCGGAGGAGGCATTCGTGTTCGTGGTGCTATTTTTTCGGAGAAATTTCTTGAATCATGCCGATGGGCTATGGCTATGAGTGTTTACAATACTCCCTCTGTCCCATTAGAAATGCAACGTTTTCCTTTTTTTAGGTTGTCCTACTAAAAATGAAATTTTTTCTAAAATGGAAACATCACTCTCTCTACTTTTTCCTCTCTCTTCATTAACTCACAAAACAACACTTGCATAAAATCCTGTGCCAGAAACCAAATGTTTCAAATTTATTGAAACGGAGGGAGTATTTGGCTAACAGTCTTGAGTTTGACGCAGCGACACGTTGACCGTAATGCGAAGTGCATGGCATCCAACTGGACACAGCCTACTTCAGTAAGTTCCGTATGTATTTCAAATGCACATTCGATTTAGCCCCCCACGTTGCTACAGTGATTAACATACGACTATCACCAATTTTGAACTTTAGTCACGTGCACCCACCAATTACCGTCAGCTTTTATTTAAATTATCATCAACAAGGGAATAGCACGACTTTTGTGGTTATAGATACAGCCACGGTTCAAAAACCGCATCTTCCAAATTTAAATCCAATTTTAGCTCTACAATAGCTCAACTTTGTAACTCTAGAGGTGTTCACGCTTCTAAAATCTTTTCACAAAAGTCAAGGCAGTTCTGGTTTTAGGCTTGAAACTAATAGTTTTGTGGCCAGTATTTTACCGGTTCAGAGCCGGTGCATAAAACTCAAATTCAAATATTGATTTTTCCTCCTCGGTGAATAATTGGTCGATGCTTCACCCTCAGTGAAAATTGATTTTTCAAAATCAAAATTCAGTTGCAAAAATCATTTGGTCATACATAAAGAGTTTTTTATTTTTTTTATTTTTTATAATGTCAATAATTAATGTTGGATGAAAGGATGATTTTTTTTTATAATAGATCCACATCATTGAATGTTTTGGAAAGAAATTATGTTCAAACAAGCAAATATGTCATGGTTACAGGAGTCTATCCATCGCGTATAGGCTTTAAAGACATCGTGGCAGAACCGTCGAGGTTAAGTAGGGACTTAACAGATCGAATGTAACAATACATAGACAAGTAAATCCCTTATGAATTTGATTTATTGATCATTACATAGAATTCAATTAAGATATTGTATGAAAGTATCGTTTCTTCTATTCTCCTTTGAGAATTGGAGGATTTTTGGTTGGATGGATTTAAAGGACTTAGGTTACAGGTGTGGTTCTGGGAGTATTGACCGCATCTTTTGGCGTAACTGGTTATTCCTTACCTCGGGACCAAATTAGTTATTGGGCGGTGAAAATTGTAACAGGTGTCCTGAGGCTATTCCTGTAATAGGATCGCCTTAATATTCGTCTGGCGAAGGCATAGTTTTCTTTTTTCTCTCAAATATCATTGAGAAATAGGAATCCGCGTTATCAAAGGATTTCCTGCGATTATTTCTAGTATGGAATGAGTCAATCATCCACTTTGGTATCTTATTGAACAAAAAGGGCGTTCCTCCATTGATCAAGAATTTCATTCACTTATAAGTTATAATTATATGTTAGATCTCTCCCTCGTTCTTTTAGTTATATGAGTACTATAGTAATTATGAAATGTGATTCCTATACATGGACGGACTAAAATAAAAAAACAGGATACCTACTCGTGGACTGAAGGAGTAAATATTATAATATATTATTCATTAGTACTTTGTTTATCATTATCAATTCATATTATATACTCTCTCAGTTCTATGTTACTCGCACTTTTATTTTTAGGTCATAAATTTGTGATTGGTTTTTTTAATACTATAATTAAATTATTTTAAAAATATAATGAGAATCACTTAATAAGAAACACTTATTACTATAAATGTAATTTTTATGGTTGAGTAAATTTTTATTTAGAGTAGTATTATTTGTTTTAATTCTTATAAGTTGGATTATGGGAGTAACTGAAAATATTACTTCCCTCATTTTTAATCTACTTTTGTTAGGTACGCATTTTGAGAAGAGTGAACTGTAAAAATGGTTCTTGGACTATGGGTTTATTTCGTCCATAGTCCCTGGACTTTAAAAATATCGCCAGTAGTCCCTAGACTAAGAGTTTATCTCGAAATTGGTCATTTTGACTTTTTTTTGTACGAAAATGCCCTTTTGAGGGGTTTTGGGAGGTTTGGGCAATTTGGTCTTTTTACACTTTTAACATTTTAAATATGATATTATTTCAGTTATATACTAAATTTGATATTATTTCAAAATTATCATTCTTCTTCCCTTTTGTCATTCTTCACTCTGTTTCTTTATTTCAATATTAGATTTAATTTCACAAAATTTTAAATTTTAATTTTTAAATATCAATAAATTTTTTTTAATTACAAAAATTATTAAATAAAAAAATTAATAGTCATAATCAATATTTGAAAGTGTATAATATTTAATCAATATGACAACGACTTAGTTTTAATCAATATTTAATAGTTTTAATCATAAATATATCATATAACACGATTTATTCTGAAATAAATATACATCTAAGGTAAGACTAATATAATTTTTGTTTATTAATTTGAAAACAATCAAAATTTACTAGTAATTTTCAACAAAAATACTCCTATATAAAAATTTTAGTAGGATCAAATTTTTAGTCAACTTTATAATATTCAATCACAAGCAATTATAACAACCGAACGAAGGCTAAATAGAATGGCTCTTATTTTTCCATCATGATTAATATTATTTGTGTGTACTTCTTCAATTCAGCTGAATATCATATTAAATAACAAAAATTAATTGTTTTAATCAATATTTATAGTGTCCATGAATTAATAGTTTAATTAAATTTTTTATTGATATTTAAAAATCAAAATTTAAAATTTAATTTTATAAAATTAAATATAATATTGAAATAAAAAAACAAAGTGAAGGATGACATAATGGAAGAAGAATGATAATTTTGAAATAATATCAAATTTAGTACATAACTGAAATAATATCAGATTTAAAATGTTAAAAGTGTAAAAAGACCATATTGCCCAAAACCCTCAAAACCCCTCAAAAAGGCATTTTCGTACAAAAAAAAAGCCAAAAGGACCAATTTCGAGATAAACCCAGGGACTACTGACGATATTTTTAAAGTTCAGGGACTATGGGCGAGATAAACCCATAGTCCAGAGACCATTTTTGAAGTTCACTCTTTTAAGAAATATAAAGAAAAATAGGTTGAGAAAGTTAATGAAATGTGGATACAACTTTTATATATTGATTGTATAATTAAAATATTAGTAAAATGAGTAAAGGAACGTGAAGTCTACTTACATTAATAAAAAGTGAAAGTTACAATAAATGAAGGGAAGACAAAAATGGCAAAAGTGGACTAAAAATAGAGAAGGGAGAATAGGAAATAAAATTAAGTTGCGATATAAGTAGATGTATGAAATTATTGATACTGTGGTTTAAGTTTGTGTTAAAATGATAATACCTCTTAAAGTGACACTGTGACACCACATATCCAATAATATTATAAACGTTACTCAACAATATTGCCACATGACAGCTTATTATTCGTCCACATATACAAATGATTGGTTATGAATAATTATATAGTGTTATTTTAAGAGGCGTGGTCTTTTTAACGCGTCCCTTTTAGTTTAATACAGATATATTAAGGGAAATGATGAGATAACAATATCTGTGGACTGCGGTACGAAAATTTGGGTATGAAAATGGATGCGAATTACTGGTATGAAATGAGGTATGTGTTGTAAAACGTAGTGAGGTTTGGGGTAAAATCGTAAATGAGCGAGAAGATTCAAATCGGAGAATGCAGAAAAGTAGAAGTAGGGGTGCTTAAACGGTTCTCCGGTTCTCGGTTAACCGGAATCGGAACCGGAACCTACCGGTTAATTGAGGAACCGGAACCGGAAGATCCGGTTCCGGTTCCGGTACCGGTTCCAACTTTTTAAATAACATCGGTTCCGGTTCGGAACCGGAACCGACCGGTTCCTAACCGGGAACCGGATTATAATTCAATTTTATTTTTTTATAATTTAATATACTTAAAAATCTAATTTATTGAATTAATTTTGAATTAAAGTAAAATAGTTTGAAACATTGAGTGATTTTTAGATTTAAATTTTTAATCTGTGATACTTTGAATCTATAATTATTTTCCTAATCCATTTTTTATGAACTAACTACAATGAGTAGAACATCATAAGTTTGTTTTTAGTTTTCAAAAGAACTTGTACAAATACAATATCATTTCATATGATATATTTATTACAAATTTATGTAACAATTCATTTAACATACGATTTTAACATATTTGTGAATAATTTATTAAGTGTTCCGGTATAAACCAAATAGTCACAACAATACCAATTAGTATTGGAAATTCCAATGAATACTATGTTTAGCCAAAAAAGGGAAAATGAAATTCAATTTTAAAACTCATTTTTTAAAAAAAAATTGCTAAAGTTTAGAACTCCTATTTTTGTATTAGTAAAAAATTGCTAACATAAACTAGTCCGACCCGGCCTACTACACTTGGCATCACTCTTATCTATATATGAATATTATTGTATTGTTGGTTTGTATTTTGTGTATTTATTTTAATTTTTAGGTATTATTTGTTATAATTCTAGATGTTGGATTATTATTTTTTTAGTATTGAACTATTTAAAATTATAAATAAATTCGGATTAAAATTACATATCGGTTCCGGTTCGGAACCGGAATCGACCGATTCTTAACCGGCCGGTTCCAAACCGGAACCGATCGATTCCGATTCCGATTCCGGTTCTTGAATTTATGAAAATTTAAAACCGATTAATCGGTCAACCGGTCCGGTTAGAACCGGAACCGGCCGAATAAGCGGGCCTAAGTAGAAGTATTGAAAATACAATAAACAAAGCACACACTCACGCCTCACGAGGAAGAAGACAGATAGACTGACAGACACAACGCTCTCTCTCTCTCTTCCTACACACAATTGTGATCCAAATAGACAAATAGAAGCAGTGCACAACTACTCCTCCCTCCTCTGTTACACAACACATACCCCCATTTCCATCACAAAATCCACTTATTGGGAAAACCATGAAAAAGATGTAGTAACATTCTTTGGTGTAGCAATGCCTATCAACAATCCAATCCTTGTTCTCACATCCATCATTTTCCTGGCCGCCTCATCAATGGCATTGCCCAGGCCCGGATTCCTCTACACAAGATCCAGAGGAACCTGCACTCCTCAGTAAATTAACGACCTAATTTCTGTACAATCAAAGTTTGGATCTTGAAATTAAAGTGGTTGTTTATTGCAGGTATTGGAGCAGCAGGAGCGAGTTGTGGCCCAAGATGGTTCCCCACAGCTCCACCGTGTCCAACGTTTTCGGGTCGCAGGCCTTGGAGCGCTTCCGCCCCGACCTCACGCTGCTGGAGGCGGCGGCCAGGAATACCGACGAAAACGTCTTCGCGCAGCTGCTCAAGGAGTCCACGGCGGCGCTGCTCAACTCCTACGCTAGAAAAGGCTATCCCTACGCCGCCTGGGAGGTCAAGACGCTGCTCATTCAGGCTCTCGTTTCCGACGCTGCCGCCGCCGCTCTGGCGGAGAGGTTTCTTCAAGCCAATCACAACTGTGCTTGATAAATAAACGAAAAATAGGAAAGATGAAATTAGGATGTGTTGAAAGCGATAGTTTGGATTTTGTTATCTGTAATTATTTGCTTTTTTCTTTTCATTGTGATTTAGTACTACTACAAGATTTAGATCGGATTATAATTTCTTCATATGCATCAACGAAAACAGGGTGAGATCTGGTGGTAGTGTATTTCTTGACTTTTTACTGACATTTTGAATAGGCTTCAGAATAGATATTGATAATTGGAAGAATTTTTGAATACTCATAATTTGTGTTGGATTAGGATTGGGGCCACTTCTTTTTTTCATCCCGACTTTAATTAGCTTCTAATATAGCAGAGACTCACATTAATTATGAGTCCTTATTATTGAAATTGTATATTGGATTGGATTGAGATAGTAAATAATTAGTATAGTAAATAATTGTGCATTTACTATAGGAATATTGAAGGAATAGTGCAAGTTCATGTGATAATCATAGTTGCGAGGAGAGAGTTGATTGTGATTTATGAGAGGTGCAGAAAATGCGGAGGGAGTGCATGCCTCTAAAATCATCACCATCCATATTTGCAAATTTTCTTTTTGTTGTAGAAAATTCCTCCAATGGTGTTGCAAATCCAAATCCCTTTTGTACTTATTTTGCGACTTTTTTTACAGTGTACACTAAATTTAGGCCAATTAATTTCTTTAGGTAAATAGAAATGTGTTTGGTTTTGGATAAATTAATTTAATTCGTTGTGCCAACACAACTTAATTAAATAGGATTAGTTACTTATCTCATTAACTAAACGCATTTATTTTGGGAGAAATTAATTCTTCATATGATAAATAGTAAAAGGCTTAAATCATGAGTGGTGAGCATATGTTTGTGAAATGGCAAAACAAAGTGCAAAAGTTATTCAAGTAAACAAACTCCTTCAGTGGCAGCAACACAAGGAAACCAACGGGCACATAAAAGCTAACAATGTCGTCACACTAAAAATTAGGATAAAACCAACTTAAAAATCCAATCAACCGAAAAAAAACTCACCTATAGTAAGGTTTCAAAAAGTGGACCAATATATCAAATTAACAATTAATTCTCACCCAAAATCAAATCTCCGTTGGAATGTGAGAATTTTGGTGCCAACATTTTGTCCACGATCTTAATTGTCAAATCAATTTTTTCTTCTCAAGCTCCCAACGCGGCACAAAATCTTAGAAGATTATTTTATTCTGAATATTCCATATCAACCATGAGTTAAAATAGAACAAAGAATATCAGAAAAAATCAAATTTCAAGAATCATTAGTTAAAACTGAGTATTAAGACACCACATACGAGTCTGTTAACAATTCACATATTAAAAGAAGGGATATTGACCCCTTAATATCATTGAACTTTAAAAAAAAATGGATTTTTCTCGTAAACTTTAAATTTAACAAATAATATCAAGAACTTTATCCGAATTTGTTATTTTTCACTAACAAAATTATTTTGGCTATATTAATGGATTGGAGAACAATTTTGGAGGGACAAACTTCAAGGAAAACTATCCTCAAAAATTGAAGAACTTGAAGCTCTCAAAGTTATTGTCGAGAAATTAAGAAAAAAAAATCTTTATCATTATATTATTTGCCGTAATTTTTTCGTTGGTGGGAATAACAAACTCAGAATAAAGTTCGTGATATTATTTGTCAAATTTAAAATTCGTGGAAAAAAACCAATCTTTTGAAAATTCCGTGATATTAGGGGCCAACATCCCGGAAAAGAAATACGTGTTCTGGACACTATTTGAGTTGAAATTCTAAACTACTCTCAACTTTTTATATTTCTGCCTTTTTGAACTTTCAAAATATGACTAATACACTAACACAATTACGTACTCTAATGCGTGAATATGTTATGTTTGTCCCTTCATAATTAATATGTTAGCGCGTAGATTGAGTTGTGGCCATGGAGTGAACGCACGTAAGTTGTAAGCTAAGAAAGAATCCTATTCAACTTTGTAAAAAGCATAACAATCATAGTAATAAAATGAAACCAGAGATTCGTTTTCTCAGAAGCATTTTTCTTATAGGGTAAGGTACCGACTACCGCCCTTGTGGACTCCACTCTCCAAAAAAGGATATTCGAATCTCCTGCATAACTAAATTAGTTAAATTACAAGTTAATTTGCTTCTACCCATAACCCATTTATCTAGAAACACAACTAGTTAGCGTAAGATTTAAGTCCAAAGATATGCTGATTCCCCTCACACACACATTATAAATATAAGATCTCCCCTCACCATATGATCACCACCCTCTTTCACCTTCGCTTCTAATTCTTTTCTGGGAAAAAACTCTGCAATGTCCTGTCTGAATTTGAAGAGGCTGCTGCCCCACAGAAGGTTGTGGAAGGTCTTAACAAACAAACTGCCCCTCAAACTCATCAGATCAAAGCTGAACAAGAAGCACAAACACAGATCCTACAAAACATCCAAGAAACTTTCCTTGCCAACCCTTTCCATTCAGCCCAAGAAGTTCAAGAAACACACTGTCATACACCACAAGAACCATCACTGCTACTCCCAGAGGCGGCCACCCCCTGTCTTCGTCGACCACCTCTTCGTGCAACCTGTTTCTCTAGTTAGTGAGCATGTTGTTTCACCCGGACAAACAAGCAAGCCTTCATCCTCCAGCAGCTTGAACAAAAGCCAGAACCCCAATCAGACAACCAGCAACGACGACTGTGGCGAGCTAGAATCCTGTAAGGAAGAAACAACTACTAATGGTGATGATGTGTGTGAGTCCTTGGTGCTCAGGCCAGAATCCAGTAAGGAAGAAACATCTACAAATGGTGATGATGTGTGGGAGTCCATGGTGCTTAATTCACCACAAATGGATGGGATTGATGCAAGGGCTGACGAGTTTATAGCTCGATTTCGGGCTGAGATGCGACAGCAAGAAACTCTGGCACGCCAGTTGTAGCCTTCATTGTTATCTTAGGTTTTGTCATTTTAGCAACTAGGAAATGCAAATAAATTCTTGCTAGCATTTCTGCAGGAGTATATCAGGAAATTGAGACATCAATTCTTTAGAATTATGTATTGCACTACCCAAATTCTCAAGATCATTCCGTGTAAAGATAATAATTAACATTCTTCACAATATGTATCCTACCATTAAACATTGATATTTTGAAGCCAGCATTACAACAGAGTTCATCATAGCGTATCATAATTGCATCAAGTTATTCCAGATCAACAACAGCAGCTCTCCGTTAACATTTTGATTTGCATAAAACAAGAGATGAAGCAAGTACAAGAACGAAGAACCAAAGTTAGCACTCTCTAAAACTTAAAACTGCAATTCTTTCAGCTTGCAACCAAGTTTGGATTTGTGTTCTTCAAACACCAATTAATTCAGGAAATCCTTCATTGGATCATCGTGATGGACCCTCTTCATCCTGAAAGCTTCCATATCTTCAGGTGTAACCTGAACGGCGAAGAAAGGTCAAAACCGGAAGAAGTATATATTACTATTATAGTTGACAGAAAGTTGATTGCATATGTCTAAGTACCTCATCGTTCCACTTCACGTTGTATTTCCGTTTCCTTTCATCCCTCTCCTCTCTCTTCCGTTCATCCTCCTATCATAAGAAAAAAAGTTTCAACCATCGATGAAATAACAAGGTACTACTAGAAGAAGAGCACAACAGAAAATGATTCAAGAACTGGACTGTTACAAAACAATATTGAATTAAAGAATTTCACCTTCTGAAGTGCCTCACTAAGTCTTTTCTGGTCTAGAACCAGATCGTCAGGTACCTCTGATCCCCATGTAGCCATTCTTTTCTCCTCGGCTGCTGCAGGTGCTTCTGCTTTCAAAAAATAAACTATCAGATACGCTGCAATCTATATACATGATTCTAGACGTACAAAGTAGTCTGTGCAATAGCTAACTTCTTCGCTGTAAAGAACTCACTTTCTCTAGTACGTTAGATAGATTTAATGAGAAATACTCACTGGTTTTGAGAAAATGGTATGTAGTATATGTTTTGAGTGGAAAAGGGTAATAACCAAGGGTCCCACTATGCAGTAAATATGTGATTTTTGGTAAATAAGAGGTATTCATAAGGTTAAATGATAAAGAAGACTGTGGGGCCATGATCTAAAACGGGAAGTGGTATAATTTTGTAGGAAATAGAGTAATTGTTGCATAAGGGGTAACATTTAAATTGCATTTTAACACTTCAAAAGAACTTATCACTTGAACAATTTTGCTTGCAAAATTTTAGGCAGCTACACATTGAATATTGAAGCAGGCATTAATTGTTTTGAGTAAAGAGTTACTCTAAACAAGGTTGTGTAATATGTAACTCCATCTCAGATTATGACAACATTCAAATAGCTTAATGCAGTAATCAACATCGACGTTATTACCTTCAGTAGCCTCCTTACGAGCTATATTAGCTTTCATAAGGTCTGCTGAAGCTTCAGCAGCCTCAATACCAGCAGCACCAGTACAATAACTGTTCCTTACTGTCTGGTGGCAACATTTGTAACCCCATTGATGATCTTTCCACCATGAGCCCCAAACAGTTGTGTGGTTGTTTATGTAAACATCTTCTTCATACTTGCTCTTTGGAAGAGCCATCTCCTGCAAATATCATGCAATCAACGTGTCATTTCCACTCGCGAAATGTATACCAAGACAGTAAACAAAGTGCACATAAAATTTTCTGCAGGCTAAGTATGGGGGCAACACAGAAATTTCATACTACTCAATTCACTTTTATCTCTCTCGATATGCAGTCACAATAAGAAGTGTCTACGAAATAGAAATCCAAGTGGAACACAACAAACATATAATGACTGCCAGATGAAATTCTAGTCGAAGGCACATGCAGGAAATACAAAGGGAAAAACACACATTGGATCATCATTACTGTAAAAAAAGAATTCACAAATATTTCCAAGAATCTAATGAAACAGCAGCATTTTGGGAGCAGTGTGACAGATGCACACTTTTGCACCACTGTTAGACTAACACAACATTTTGGAAAACTTTTGCACCACTGTTAGACTAACACAACATTTTGGAAAATAACTATGCATTAAAGTATCACATGACATGAGCAGTTACAATTTCTGAATGTCAGAGAAAACTACAGAGACATGGAAGCATTTCAGGGAGAAAAGAGATGGCAACAAGTCAACAACATCTTATCAAGGAGAGAGAGGCACAGTTGGTCCATACCTGGCCTTTTATGACCCTACCCGCACGATCATATTCAACCTCCCGCTCGCTTTGGCCCAGTAAAAGTTCTCGTGGAAGTACTTCGCCAGCAGCAGCATTACCATACTTCTCCATGATTTTATCTTTAGTATGGGACTTTAACTTCTCCTTGTTGATCTTGAAATTTTTATAAAGCAACTCGGCTTGTGAAGGAGCAGCTTGCATATGAACATCATGACCCTTGTCAAATGCCTCCCAAGCATGAACATTCAGCTGTTTGAACTCCAAAGCTTGACCACTAACTCTATTCTGGTTGTCTCCCTATAATTTCCATAGGTTGCAAATTGTGTGAGCAAGAATCATCATGCAAGAGCTATAGTAGCCATAACAACTAGCATGGATAAGTAAACTTACAGCATAGAACTTCTCATTTGGATCCATGTCTGGAAGAGGGTCCTCACGCATAGAACGGGTCTTGGGGTCATAGTGGGCAGAGTTAACATCAAGATTGAGAAGATATTTTGCAGTATCCTCTCTAATACGTAAATTCCTGATAACAAGAGAATGATAATCAGGTATAATTTTCAATTTAAGCTTCAAAGTGCTTGAAAACAGTTATTTCCAAGAACATTCTAGTTTCATCTCATCAAGAATAATGTGAGAGTAGATATGTTTCTGCGGAGTAGATGCATATATGTGGTGGTGGACGAAAGAATACACATATATACCTGACAGTTCCTGTGCTACCACCACCTGTAGTACGCACACGCTTCTCAACCTTTGCAAAGTCCATTTGCTTGCTCTCATCAACCTTGGCCTCATCAACTTTTAGATTGTCTTCATTATCCTCATCATCACTAACACCGTCTTCTTTGTTTTGATTATTATTTTTCTCCTCCAACTTCTTGAGCTGTTCATCCTTCAAATATTTGCTTCTTGCTTCGTCCTTGGCTTCATATCTCTGAATAACATGTTTATAAGATGCAGCATCATATCCATTCCATCGATCTCTCTTCCCATCATAATCAAGCTCAAAGGTCTCTATCTTCTCATCTGGGGCAATATGCTTGCCTGTCCATTTGGCTCCTAATTTTCGTGGTCTTTCCACACAAGCCTTCTTGTCGTGTGTTAAAGCCCCACAGCTGCAGCAAGCATGAAAGCTCAGAACCAGCATAACATTAAATTTGATCTAAAAATACAGTCACCAGTAAAATTAAACTTGTAATACATGCTTATTTGGTGTTCCCCATCACAATCATAAAAACAGCAATCCATGGTTTCCGTTCCTATCTATAGTGGCAAAGTCTAAAATGGCATTGTGATATTTGTAACTAAAAAGTGGACATACAAAAAACCTAAGAACACAAGGTTCAACATGGAATTCCAGTTTTTAGACTATAACAATATTTTCAGTAACTATCTCAGAGAATACAAATGGACACTTCGTTTCACTTACTTTTCACAAGCACCCTTCCTGAATTTTTCAGCTTGAAAAGTCTTTGCACCTCTGTCATACCACGACTTGGTATAATTTGGATCAGATTTCCACTTCCTTTGATGCTTCAAACTCTGAAGATGAAAAGAAGCTAAACAATGAGCACTCCATGAAACCACTCTGCCGAGTACAACAAAATAGAACAACAGCACATGATCACAGGACATACCGGTCTCTCCGCATTGAGATACCAAGGCGCAGAAGACATATACTGGGGAATGTGAGGATTGATTTCCTTTCCATCTTCATCCACTTCAGCCGGCGCGAGCCCAGCCTTACGGGCCTCTTCTAGTTCAAGTTGCTTTCGGTGATCCTCCCTTGACTTAAAGGCCACTGTGATCCCAAAATCCAAAAAACAACATTAACAACAAATCCAATAGGGAAAATTTGAAAAAAAACAATGACGAGTAATCCTGGAAAGATGGGCTAAATCTAGATGCCCCAATAATTGAAGGAACAAGCATTCGAAGACCAAAATGCATGAACTTGATCGTCATCACAGGTCACTTACGGAAAATCGATGGAGTTCGTGTATTTATTTCCGGTTAAACAAACAATCGAATAGCAAAAGATGGGGGAACAATCGATCGATGTAATACAGAGAGAAAAATTACGACATGGTGATGAATTAATATTAGAAAGTGCGGGATGTACCTGACGCAGTCGCCATGATTTAGAGAGCGAATTGGGAACGAACTTAATTGAATTGTGGAACCCTAGCAGGAACTTGGATGAGGATCACAGAGAATTTGGGGAATTTAGAGAAGAGGAGTAACGGGAATCCAGAGTTCTCAATTCTATTAATTTCGTTTTCGTGAATAAACTTATCCACCGACTTCAGCAATTAGAATTGCCCCTAATTCAAGCTTTTTCCCAATTAATTTGATTTACACTTAAATACTAACTAAATAAATACAAATATTAAATATAAAGTCGAAAGTTATTCTTCTATATCCGATCGGTATACTTAA
Organism: Salvia hispanica; assembly: GCF_029641045.1. Taxonomy (NCBI): domain Eukaryota; kingdom Viridiplantae; phylum Streptophyta; class Magnoliopsida; order Lamiales; family Lamiaceae; genus Salvia; species Salvia hispanica. The sequence goes on from NC_142697.1 coordinate 17,596,080, forward strand.
ATACTAACTAAATTGATCGGATATACCCGAAACCCGTATTAGGGTATCCGATTAATACCCAATTAAACCCGATTAATTATGTATTTGTGATAAATATTTTTATTTAGTATATGACATATGGCCGTAGGGTAAATCTAGGGAAAAATTTATTTTACCACATATAGATTTATGCCAAAAATTTATTTATTTTAAAATTAAATAGTGTCTATTTGTCTAATTTCTATTATATATATAGTCATAGAGTCATAATCTAGAGAAAGTTAAAGCATTAGAGCATCCGCAACGCGGGCTCGATTTTGGCTCGGTCTCGTCTCGACGAGACGAGCCAGCATCGAGTCAGCGTTGCGAGGCTCGTCTCGTCTCGACGAGACGAGACATCTCGTCGCGCGACGCGACACGGCGAGGCCGGCCTCGAGCTGGCGAGACGACGCGCGCGCCACGTTGAGTGACGCCCACTCGCCGGGCCGCGAGTGGGCGTCGTATTTATGACGTAATAATTTTTTTTTTTTTTATAAATTCGAAAAAATCGAATTTAATTAAAAAAAAAATCAAACGGTCAAATGACCGTTGGGGACCAAACGGTCGAATTTTTCAATTTTTTTTTTATTTTTTATTCTTCTATAAATATACTCCACACTCCATTCACCATTTTACACACAAACACAACTTTCATTCCTCATTCCTCTTCCATTTTACACACAAACACTACTCTCAAATTGTTGAAAAAATGTCCGGCGATGGAAACTCCAGCGGCGGCGGCTCCGGCGGCTCCGGCAGGCGGCGCTCCGTTGGGTTCGACTTGAACTCGTTCGACGATTGGGCGAGCATGTACAACTGTTTGGGTACTCCCGGTTCGTCGCCGGGCACCCAAGGCTCGACCACCCCGCCGGCGTACCAAACACCACATTTTGATGTGGATGCATACTATCGTCCCTCCCCCCCCCCAAGAGGTACGGGCAATCGCCGGGATTATCCCAAATTCCGGAGAATTTTTTGGCGCCTGATCGCAATTTGCCCGACTGGCCAATTGGTGGAGGCTCCGGCTCCGGCTCCGGCTCCGCAGGATCAACCTCAGTCTCGGCGTCAATGCCGAGGAGGAAGAGGAGGCAGCGGCTGCAGAGGTTGGTGGAGACGGCAGTCGGCATGCATACAGCCAAGCCGAGACGTTGGCTTTGTACGACGCTTGGATCAGCGTCTCGTACGATCCTGTCGTCGGGAATCAACAAACCCACAAGTGCTTTTGGGAAAAAGTCACCGACCTTTACAACGCCCGAAGGCCGACGACTACCGTTCGCTGCAACGTGAAGATGCTCCGCAGTCATTGGGACCGAACGGATAAAGATGTCAAAAAATTTTGCGCGATATACAGGGGAGAAGAGGCGAATTATCAGAGCGGAGCCAGTGGAGCCGACATTCTGAGAGCGGCGTTGCGGGTCTTCAAAGACGACGTCGGCAAAGATTTCAAGCTTGTCGATGTTTGGTCGCAAGTCCACCACCTTTACAGGTGGGCTGGCGATGTCGAGTCGGCCTCGGGCTCGAAACGCATGAAGCGCACGGCGCGTGGCCACTACTCGTCTAGTGATGGCGGCGAAGGCAACACCTCACGTGAGGGCACGCCAACCGATGATGTAGGGGGGTCTTCTTCCGGTGCACGACGTCGGCCGCAAGGCACCAAGGCGGCGAAGGCAGCTAGAGCCAGGGGGAGAGCGAGAGCGAGAGGGATGAGACGCGGCGGACCAAGCCAGGCGGGCGAGGGCTCGGGCTCCGGCACGGGCACGGGCTCGCACACCCTAATGTCCATGTACCTAGTCGTCACGATGGCGGACCTCTCAAAAATGAATCCTGGCCAAGTTGAAGCCCATATGGCCAGAATTGAGTATATGAGACGTCAACTTGGTATAGTTGTACCGCCGACTTCGGGGGATGATGATTCGCCGGCGGAGTAGTTATTTTATTTTTTAGGATTTTAAATTATGTACTTTTTTTAGTTTTTAGGATTTTAAATTATGTATTTTTTTCTATTTTTTAGGCTTTTTTTAAGTTGTAATATTTATTTTATTTTAATGAAGTGTGTTTTTATTAATTGAATTTGTTGGAATTCAAAATAAAAAATGAAATTGAATGAATAGTTAAGAGATGGTTAAGAGATGGTTAAGAGATGGAGGGTTGCAGGTGCTGTCTCTTAGTTAAGAGATGAGCTGAAAAGTATAGTGGGGCCCATGAATAGTTAAGAGATGCGACGCTATCTCTTAACCGTCTCTTAACCGTCTCATCTCTTAACTATTCATGGGCCCCACTGTACTTTTCAGCTCATCTCTTAACTAAGAGACAGCACCTGCAACCCTCCATCTCTTAACCATCTCTTAACTATTCATTCAATTTCATTTTTTATTTTTAATTCCAACAAATTCAATTAATAAAAACACACTTCATTAAAATAAAATAAATATTACAATTTAAATACCTAAAAAAATAAAAAAAAAATACATAATTTAAAATTCTAAAAAATAAAAAAAAATACATAATTAAAATACTCTAAATTAAACTATAAAAACTACTCCGCCGGCGAATCATCATCCCCCAAAGTCGGCGGTGCACCTATACCAAGTTGAGCTCTCATATACTCAATTCCGGCCATATGGGCTGAAACTTGGCCAAGAGTCATTTTTGAAAGGTCCGCCATCGTGGCGACCAGGTACATGGACATTAGGGTGTGCGAGCCCGTGCCCGTGCCGGAGCCCTAGCCCTCGCCCGCCTGGCTTGGTCTGCCGCGGCCCATCCCTCTCGCTCTCGCTCTCCCCCTCGCTCTAGCCGCCTTCGCCGCCTTGGTCCCTTGCGGCCGACGTCGTGCATCGGAAGAAGACACCCCTACATCAACGGTTGGTGTGCCCTCACGTGAGGTGTTGCCTTCGCCGCCATCACTAGACGAGTAGTGGCCACGCGCCGTGCGCTTCGTGCGTTTCGAGCCCGACTCGACACCGCCAGCCCACCTTTCAAGGTGGTGGACTTGCGACCAAACATCGACAAGCTTGAAATCTTTGCCGACGTCGTCTTTGAAGACCCGCAATGCCGCTCTCAGAATGTCGGCTCCACTGGCTCCGCTCTGATAATTCGCCTCTTCTCCCCTGTATATCGCGCAAAATTTTTTGACATCTCTGTCGCATCGGTCCCAATGACTGCGGAGCATCTTCACGTTGCGGGGAACGGTATTCTTCGGCCTTCGTGCGTTGTAAACTTCGGTGACTTTTAGCGAAAAACACTTGTGGGTTTGTTGATTCCCGACGACAGGATCGTACGAGACGATGATCCAAGCATCGTCAGAGCCAACGTCTCGGCTTGGCTGTATGGATGACAGCTGCCGTCTCCCACAGCCTCTACATTCGCTTCCTCCTCGGCATTGACGCCGAGCCTGAGGCTGATCCTGTCGGAGCCGGAGCCGGAGCCTCCACCAATTGGCCAGTCGGGCAAACTGCGTTCAGGCGCCAAAAAATTCTCCGGGATTTGGGATAATCCCAGCGATTGCCCGTACCTCTGGGGGGGGGAGGGACGATAGTATGCATCCACATCAAAATGTGGTGTTTGGTACGCCGACGGGGTGGTCGAGCCTTGGGTTCCCGGCGACGAACCGAGAGTACCCAAACAGTTGTACATGCTCGCCCAATCGTCGAACGAGTTCAAGTCGAACACGCCGGAACGCCGCCTGCTGGAGCCGCCGCTGGAGTTTCCATCCCCGGACATTTTTTCAACAATTTGAGAGTAGTGTTTGTGTGTAAAATGGAAGAGGAATGAGAGTAATGTTTGTGTGTAAAGTGAATGGAGTATGGAGTATATTTATAGAAGAATAAAAGAAAAAAAAAATTAAAAATTCGACCGTTTTGTTCCCAACGGCCAATTGACCGTTTGAAAAAAAATTTATTTATTTTTAATTAAATTCGAATTTTTTGAATTTATAAAAAAAATAAATTATTACGTCATAATTACGACGCCCACTCGCGGGCCGGCGAGTGGGCGTCACGCAATGCTCCAGCGCGCGCCACGTGGGCGCGCACGTCGTCTCGCCAGCTCGAGGCCGGCCTCGCCGGATCGCGTCGCGCGACGAGATGTCTCGTCTCGTCGAGACGAGACGAGCCTCGCAACGCTGTCTCGATGCTGGCTCGTCTCGTCGAGACGAGACCGAGCCCGCATCGAGTCAGCGTTGCGGATGCTCTTAGAATTGAAGGTTAGACTTTTAATAATAGTCAATAAATAGTATTATGGTGTTATTTTTATTAATTTCTGTTCTCATCAAAATATAATCTATATAAAAAAATAAATTTAAAATATACTAATTTCGTGTTTATGGGTACCCGATTAGTTAGGTTTGGGTACCCGCACCGGGTATTAGGGTACCCGAATTCATATATGGGTCGAGTATTGAATATGATATTTTTGAGATTTCGGGTTCGGGTACTCGAATTTTCGGATTTGGATACCCACGGATACCCGAATTTACAAGCTTACATACTACATGAATTCACAAACCCGAGTATGGATTTAAGATTAACATAGTTTGGCATTTTTAGCTTTATAGTAGTACTTGATATTCATTTAATCTTCTTGTATATATTTAGGAATTCGAATATTTAAATTAATTTTGTTATTTTAAGACTCAAAAATAATATGTGAAAATGTCATGAAATTCATTTTTCAACTCGCGTTGTTGTCATGGTAAAATTATAATCTCTCCGTCCGCAAAAAAAAAAAAAAAAATATCACATGTTTGACTGGCTCGGATTTAAAAAAAATTGTTTGATTTTATAAGGAAAAGTGGATAAAAAAAATTAATGGGACGTGAGTCCTATTTTTATATAGAGTGAACTACAAAAATGGTCCCTGGACTATGGGTTTATCTCGCCCATAGTCCCTGGACTTTAAAAATATCGTCAGTAGTCCCTGGACTAAGGGTTTATCTCGAAATTGGTCCTTTTGGCTTTTTTTGGTACGAAAATACCCTTTGATATTATTTTGGGGGGTTTGGGCAATTTGGTCTTTTTACACTTTTAACATTTTAAATCTGATATTATTTTAGTTATGTACTAACTTTGATATTATTTCAAATTTATCATCCTTTTTCCCTTTTGTCATCCTTCACTTTGTTTCTTTATTTCAATATTAGATTTAATTTTACAAAATTTTAAATTTTAATTTTTAAATATCAATAAATTTTTTTAATTATAAAAATTATTAAATAGCAAAAATTAATAGTTATAATCAATATTTGATAGTGTATAGTACTATGTAATCAATAAGGTATGACAATGCCTTAGTTTTAATCAATATTTAATTAGCTTTAATCATAAATAGACTATAACACAATTTATTTCTGAAATAAATATGCATCTAATGTAAGACTAATATAATTTTCGTTTATTAATTTGAAAACAATCAAAATTTACTAGAAAATTTCAACAAAAATACTCCTATATAAAATTTTAAGTAGGATCAAATTTTTAGTCAACTTCATAATATTTAATCACAAGCAATTATAACAACCGAACGAAGGCTAAATAGAATAACTCTTATTTTTCCATCATGATTAATATTATTTTTTTGTACTTCTTCAATTCAATTGAATATTATATTAAATAACAAAAATTAATAGTTTTAATCAATATTTATAGTGTCCATGAATTAATATTTTTCATTAAAAAAATTTATTGATATTTAAAAATCTAAATATTAAATTTAATTTTATAAAATTAAATCTAATATTGAAATTAAAAAAAAAACAAATTCAGTGAAGGATAACAAAATGGAAGAAGAATGATAATTTTGAAATAATATCAAAGTTAGTACATAACTAAAATAATATCAGATTTAAAATGTTAAAAGTGTAAAAAGACCAAATTGCCCAAATTCCCCAAAATAATATAAAAGGGTATTTTCGTACCAAAAAAAGTCAAAAGGACCAATTTCGAGATAAACCCTTAGTCCAGGGACTACTGGCGATATTTTTAAAGTCCAGGGACTATGGGCGAGATAAACCCATAGTCCAGGGACCATTTTTGTAGTTCACTCTTTTATATATTATTACTAGTTTCATATTAAAATGTGAGTGAAGTAAGTTAGTGGAATAAGATGTTCATTTATAGTAAAATTGAAATGAGATACTCCTCTGTTTCATTTTAGGAGTCTCATTTGAGTCAGCACGGGTTTTAAGAAATGTAAAGAAAAGTGAGTGAAAAAAGAGATAGTGGAATGTGTGTCATATTTTAATATATTAGTTTTATAATAAAATATGAGTGGAAAAATGTTAGTGGAATGTGAGGTCTACTACCATTTATGAAATATTTTAACCGAGACTCCTAAAATGGGACACCCAAAAATAGTTAACTGAAACTTCGAAAATGGGATGGGAGAGTAGTATTTATTTGCAAATAGAAAAAAAAAAAGAAAAAATGAGATATTTAATGACATGCGGAGGGAGTAATTAAACTTATTAAAAAATTGGCACAATCTAGCAATTCAAATGGCCACTTCAGTTCATTCAACAGGACCTATGAGTTGTGAAGGTATAGAGGGCCCAATTGGTAGCCCAATAAGGATTATATAATGATAGTACTTCATACTTGGACTACTGCTACTCTACTCTTTTTCATTTTACATAAATACGAGTACTACTAGTATATCCTATCGTTTCATAAATTTTTTGCACGCAATGACCGAGCACGAATACAAGGAAATATAATAGAAAATTAACTATAGTTAATGGAATGTAAGTCCTACTTTTATATATTAATTTTATACTAAAATGTGAGTATAAATGAATTAATTGAATATGAGGGCAATTACCAAAAGTGTTGAAAAGTGAAATGTGACAACTTTTATGAGACGATGGAAATAGAGAATTGTGACAAGTTTTCCGGAAGTATATGATCATTCCTAATCCAGGGATCGTTAAAATCTCATTTTCTAGAGAAAACTTCAAAGTTTATTCTGTGGTATAGTACTTATGCGACTCACATCAATACTGCGGACCTATTAAAATGGATTAATTATTTATAATTTTATTAACTTAATTAAAAATGATATTTTCTGAATATTTGTCATCAATAATTTTCTTAGGTTAAACAATCATGCAATTTGTGTGAAGATGAACTAAATATCTCCATTCACAAACCAAGAAATTGGTAGCAGCATTGTAAATATGTAAATAAATAAATAAATAATTAAATAAGTGACTCATTACAGAACCATATCCACAGATCAATTTGAATATCTAATCGATAATGATTCTAAAATCTCCCAGTGATGAACTATATGTACATAACTTGTTCATCAGCTCTATTAAACACGTCCCGCCAAAAACTGCTATCTTCCATATGTAATTCCAGGTCAGCAAATTGAGGCTGTGGATCGCTGTTGCCAGATGAGAAATCACTACTGCCACTCCACTCCTCCGCCGTAAAAATCTCTGACCAGAAATTATTGTCCCACAAATCCGACATCAAAGCGTCGTCGTAGCCACCACCACCGTGACCGGCGTCGGAAGTGACGACGGATGAGACCTCACTGAGGGAATCCCCCGGCGATCTGAGCTCCACTTTTCGGGAATAATCAGATGAGTAATCAGCTTCTCCATTCTTGATTTCCGTTTTTCCGGCGACACGCTTCTTCAAGTGCGTGTGCCAAACATTCTTGATCTCGTTGTCTGTCCGCCCCGGCAATCTCGATGCAATCACAGACCACCTTAACAAAACAAGATTTAAAAAGTTGTTAGAAACGAGTATCATTCGATCAATTATTCGAATTTTTAAAAGAATAGTACTCACTCCATCCTATAAAAATAAACTACTCCCTCCGTCCACGAAAATTTGTCCCAGTTTTCCATTTCCGTCCGTCCCCCAAAATTTGTCCCATTTCACTTTTACCATTTTTGGTAGTGGATCCCATATTCTACTAACTCATTCCTACTCACATTTTATTATAAAACTAATACTTTAAAAGTATGACTCACAATCTACTAACTTTTTCAACTCACTTTCCATTACATTTCTTAAAACCCGTGCCCAGTTAAACCGGGATGAATTTTCATGGACGGAGGGAGTATTTTTTAAATTTATTTATGAATATTTATTATTATTATTATTATTATTATTATTATTATTATTATTATTATTATTATTATTATTGTCTTTTACTTGATTATTTATAGGACCTACCATCCATTACATTATTTCAGCTATTTTTTCTCATTCTCTCTTACTTTACCAATGACGTATGAATATGCGTGTACTTTTCAATTAGCCTATTTCTGTGGGACGGGTGGATAGTATATATAAAGTAATTGTAAGAAGTATTAGTTTATTCATAGTAGTACATACTTGTTTCCCAATTGTGCATGCAATTGAATGATGGTATCCTCCTCTTCTCGACTAAAATTCCCTCTCCTAATATCGGGCCGCAGGTAGTTCATCCAGCGGAGGCGGCAGCTCTTACCACACCTCAGCAATCCTGAAAAGGGACAGCGACAAAGCCCGTAAGTAAAGCCCGTGTTTTGGTAGAAGAAAAATAATGCAAAATGGGGTCGTACTCGTACCGGCCCGTTTGGGAAGAGCCCGCCAATTGGGATGGCCATTTTGGGTGATGAAGTTGATGAGAATCAGATCTTCTTCCGCAGTCCACGGGCCCTTCTTCAGGCCCGTTTTCTCGCAGCATGGAGCTCTCACCATTGATGAGATGAATCAAGTATATAGCTTCTTTTGTCTTGGGATTTTTTCTTCTTCTTCTTCTTTGATCTTTAGTAAGGAACTGTTTTGAGTTGAATTTATGCTCTACTGATGAATGATGGAGGTGGAGAAATAATATGCAAAGTAATGGATATTTATATATGTGGAATAGGGGAAAATGGTGGACCCGGCCCGTTATAAGTAACGACACTAAGAAGGGTGAAATTGTCGATGGCCACACTTTCCACGAAACACAACTTATTCACGCCTCGGATTTGTTATTTGAATGGTCAAACCACACGTGGGGCCTTCCTACTTGCAGATTTATTATTATTGATATGATTAATATGGAGTATTATTATTAGGTGGCGGTGGGGGCAATTTTATTGTTATTGCATGAGTGTGGGTTTTTTAAAAACAATCACCATGCAGTCGACTGCATATTGTAATGAACAAAATTGAATGTGAAAAGATCTCAGTTTGGTTGGTTTCTATTGAATTTTGTTACTTTACTTTTTTAGGAAATCAGTGCAAGTGTTATTGTATTGTTTGGGGGTAGTAGTTTGTGACCGCAATTAACCATAATGTTGCTCGTGTTTGGAATTGTCCAACTCCAAGATTATATTATCCATATTTTCTATGATTTCTTAAAATTATATTACATTCATCCATGAAAAATAGTCTCATTTGTGGAGGACATACATTTTAATATGCAATGAGTAGTGCATGAAAAAAATAGATAAAATAAGAAAAAAAATTGACAAAAATTGTGGAAAAGTTTCCATATATATAAACGAGACTAATTTTGATAAAAATACTAAAATTAAAATAAAATTATTTTTTACTAACAAAAGGAATACTCCACATGTTTTGTCAAGAATATGTAATAAAAGGAAAGCTAATTAAGCTGAAAAATTCAGCTTCTAATTAAATGATTGATTGTAACAATAATGTCATTTAGTATCACAAGTTACACGCACACACACTTCGGATATAGCTTACGTACATAAATACGCGTACATAAGCATTATTTATACTTAGATCCATATTTAGAATAATAAAATTAGGTTTTGTCAGATTGACTTCGTAATAATCGAGTTTGGATGACTAAATCCGTTTAGAATGAGTCGAAGTTGCTAATTAGATACTTAGATTTAATTAAGTTAACCGCAACTTGCTTTCATTTCAAATGACTCAGTAAAATTGCACTTATAAAAACTAAGTCTACAAGGTTTACAATATAATCTTATATTAATGTCCTAATCACACATTTTCCAAATACTGAGTGAAAAGTTCGTGTATTCCCATGTAAAAATGCGGAGTATATTTTATAAATAATTTTAATAAGTGTTCCTAAATTTTTGATTTTATTTTTAAAATTATTTTAATATTTAGTGTCTAATAGATGTATACGGATTAGTGGGAATATCCAATGCTAGCCAAAATGATTAAGTGTGTGATTTATTTATTAACACTTCCATATTTGCATTCTTTTGGATAAAAATATTAACAAACAATGATAAATGAAAGACGAGATCAGGTCGAAGGCAAAAGATGTTGTGAATAGAAGACCCCCTCAAGACAAAAAAAACCTAAATCAAACGATGAAGGAAACCTTTGACAACTTGCATAAGGCAATCGCGCCTACAAATTAAGCTTCACAATCTAACAACATCAAGCTAATTTTGCGCACTTAATTATACATTGATTAACAAGCAACCATATCAATAGATATATGTTGAATTTTATGATAAACTTACAAAGGAGTTCAATATCTCCTCAAGGCGGATTTTAAAATCTAGCAATTTCTAACCTCCAAAATAAACTAAAAAATGGTATTTACTCAAGTGAGAAAAAACATACGCATTGGGTCGTGCCACAAGGACACCCTTATGCTCGTCGTTTGCCACTTTGCAAGTTGCAACCCACATAGACCATGTGAGTTGGCTGACAAGGGTCGACGAGCCCTTCGTTCCAACTAACATTTGGTTTTGACTAAATAATATTGTCAATTGGGCATTTTAATAAAACTAGATATATTATAATTGGACAGCAATGTGGATAGCGCAACACCAACAAACTCCAAAAGAAACTTATATTTCTCTTTATCTAATTAGCAACAGGACAAACTCCCTATTTATTTATATATTTGCTGAAAATATATTTCGACGTCTGATGTAGCTAGATAGTATGTTGCTAGTAAGTAAAACCGTGTTCAAGCTTATGCAGCTATGAGGAAATGAAAAGTCAAACCACAGACTTAAGAATATAGAGAAGTCAAACCGGTGGATATATAAAGATAAGTCATATGGTTGCGAGGATTATTATATGACAATGAAAAGTCAATGAAATTGTTGCTCAATCACTTTATTTTCATAAGACAAAAATTTAATGTAATTTAATATATAAAGATAAGTCATATGGATGATTAGATTTTTAACAAGAAATGAGAATGAACAACAAGCACATGAATCCAACGAACAAGTACACAAAATCAACCAATAAAGCCTAAATGAATAAAATTTTAAATTTTGATCTTAATAGGATTCAAACCACATATATATTGCATTTAACTAGTAAAAAGATGCATTGATACTAAATTTTGTGATCAAAGAGTTGAACATGATTCTCATTTTAGATTCCTACACATTTGTCATTCTCATCCCATGCATCATATTCCTAAACATATACATGGGTGTATTCATATAATAATCAAATCTTATATAGGAGTATTTTATAATCATCAGATTAAAAGATCTAATTAATGAATGTTATTAATACTGTGAAAATACTTTATTAATATTTTTTTTGTTAGACCACAAGTATACCGAACTCGCCTTTGGCAGAATCCGATTAATCCTGCTCGATCGGGTTTGCAGATTAAGGCCGAAAGTCTCTCAGCGGGTGGTGGGGTTTGAACCCGTAACCTTAGCTCCGTGC